>NW_021621338.1:14241243-14266373 GCF_004785775.1 Grammomys surdaster | reverse complement strand
GATCATGTGGTTTTTTTCTTTAAGTTTGTTTATATAGTGGATTACATAGATGGATTTCCGAATATTGAACCATCCCTGGATTCCTGGGATAAAACCTACTTGATCATGATGGATGATTGTTTTGATGTGTTCTTGGATTCGGTTTGCTAGAATTTTATTGAGTATTTTTGCATCGATGTTCATAAGGGAGATTGGTCTGAAGTTCTCTTTCTTTGTCGGGTCCTTGTGGGGTTTGGGTATGAGTGTAATTGTAGCCTCATAAAACGAATTGGGTAGTGTTCCTTCTGTCTCTATTTTGTGGAATAGTTTGAAGAGAATTGGTATTAGGTCTTCCTTGAAGGTCTGATAGAATTCAGCACTAAAACCATCTGGTCCTGGGCTTTTTTTAGTGAGGAGGCTTTTGATGACTGCTGCTATTTCCTGAGGGGTTATGGGACTATTTAGATGGTTTATCTGCTCCTGGTTTAACTTCGGTACCTGGTATCTGTCTAGGAAATTGTCCATTTCATCCAGGTTTTCCAGTTTTGTTGAGTATAGGCCTTTGTAGTAGGATCTGATGATTTTTTGAATTTCTTCAGTTTCTGTTGTTATGTCTCCCTTTTCAGTTCTGATTTTATTAATTTGGATACTGTCTCTGTGCCCTCTGGTTAATCTGGCTAAGGGTTTATCTATCTTGTTGATTTTCTCAAAGAACCAACTCCTGGTTTTATTGATATTTTGTATTGTTCTTTCTGTTTCTATTTGGTTGATTTCAGCCCTGAGTTTGATTATTTCCTGCCTTCTACTCCTCCTGGGTGTATTTGCTTCTTTTTGTTCTAGAGCTTTTAGTTGTGCAGTCAACTTGTTAGTGTGTGCTCTTTCCAGTTTCTTTTTGTAGGCACTTAGAGCTATGAGCTTTCCTCTTAGCACTGCCTTCATGGAGTCCCACAAGTTTTGGTATGATGTGTCCTCATTTTCATTGAATTCTAAAAAGTCTTTTATTTCTTTCTTTATTTCTTCCTTGACCAAGTCATCATTGAGTAAAGAGTTGTTCAGTTTCCATGTGTACATGGGTTTTCCATTGTTTTTGTCATTATTAAAGACCAGTCTTAGTCCGTGGTGATCTGATAAGATGCAAGGGATTATTTCAATCTTTTTGTATCTGTAGAGGCTTGTTTTGTGACCAATTATATGGTCTATTTTGGAGAAGGTACCATGAGGTGCTGAGAAAAAGGTATATTCTTTTGTTTTAGGATGAAATGATCTATAGATGTCTGTTAAGTCCATTTGGTTCATAACTTCTGTTAATTTCAAAGAGTCTCTGTTTAGTTTCTGTTTCCATGATCTGTCCATTGCTGACAGTGGGGTGTTGAAATCCCCCACTATTATTGTGTGAGGTGTAATGTGTGTTTTGAGCTTTAGTAAAGTTTCTTTTATGTATGTGGGTGCCCTTGCATTTGGAGCATAGATGTTCAGAATTGAGAGTTCACCTTGGTAGATTTTTCCTTTGATGAGTATGAAGTGTCCTTCCTTATCTTTTTTGATTAATTTTGGATGAAAGTCGATTTTATTTGATATTAGAATGGCTACTCCAGCTTGTTTCTTGGGACCATTGGCTTGAAAAATTGTTTTCCACCCTTTTATTCTGAGTTAGTGTCTGTCTTTGTCACTGAGGTACGTTTCTTGTATGCAGCAAAATTCTGGGTCTTGTTTGTGTATCCAGTCTGATAGTCTGCGTCTTTTTATTGGGGAATTGAGACCATTGATGTTAAGAGATATTAAGGAAAAATGATTGTTGCTTCCTGTTATCTTTTTTATTAGAGGTAAAGTTATGTTTGTATCTTTTTTGGGGTTTGTTGGAAGATTACTTACTTGCTTTTCCTAGGTTGTAGTTTCCCTCCTTGTGTTGGCATTTTCCATCAATTATCCTTTGAAGTGCTGGGTTTGTGGGAAGATATTGTGCAAATTTGGTTTTGTCATGGAATATCTTGGTTTCACCATCTATAGTGATTGAGAGTTTTGTTGGGTATAGTAATCTGGGCTGGCAATTGTGTTCTCTTAGTGTCTGTATGATGTCAGTCCAGGCTCTTCTGGCTTTTATAGTCTCTGGTGAGAAGTCTGGTGTAATTCTTATAGGTCTGCTTTTATATGTTACTTGACCTTTTTCCCTTACTGCTTTTAGTATTTTTTTCTTTGTTTTGTGCATCTGATGTTTTGATTATTATGTGACTGGAGGTATTTCTTTTCTGGTCTAGTCTATTTGGTGTTCTGTAGGCTTCTTGTATGTTTATGGGCATCTTGTTCTTTAGGTTAGGGAAATTTTCCTCAATAATTTTGTTGAAGATATTTACTGGCTCTTTAAGTTGGGAATCTTCATTATCATCTATACCTATTATCCTTAGGTTTGGTCTTCTCATTGTGTCCTGGATTTCCTGGACGTTTTGAGTTAGGAGTTTTTTGCATTTTGCATTTTCTTTGACAACTGTGTCAGTATTTTCCATAATATCTTCTGCATTTGAGATTCTCTCTTCTATCTCTTGTATTCGGTTGGTGATGCTTGCGTCTGTGACTCCTGATCTCTTTCTTAGGTTTTCTATCTCCATGGTTGTCTCCCTTTGAGCTTTCTTTATTGTTTCTATTTCCATTTTCAGATCCTGAATGTTTTTGTTTAATTCCTTCTTTGTGTTTTCTTGCAGTTCTTTAAGGGATTTCTGTGATTCCTCTTTAAGGGCTTCTATCTGTTTACTTGTACTCTCCTGTATTTCTTTAAGGGAGTTACTTATGTCCTTCTTATAATCTTCTATCATCATCATGAGAAGTGACTTTAATTCTGAATCCTGCTTTTCAGGTGTGATGGGGTGTCCAGGACTTGCTATATTGGGAGAATTGGGCACTGATGATGCCAACAAACGTTGGATTCTGTTGCTTATGTTCTTGTGCTTGCCTTTTGCCATCTGGTTAACTCTAGTGGTACCTGCCCTCACTGTGTAAGACTGGAGTCTGTATTTCCAGTTATCTTGCTTATTGCAGAGCTCCTCAGAGTCCAGATGTTTCTGTGGTCTTATGATCCTAATCTCCTGGGTGGAAGAACTCCTGGGACTCAGGCCACCTCTTGGATCTGGAAATCCTTCTGCTCTGGGTACAGTGGTTCCTCTAGGATGGCTCAGGATATGATGTCTCCCAAGTGCAAACCACCTTGGTGTCTGCTGCTCTGAGTGCAGTGGCTCCTCTAGGATGGCTCAGGATTCAGTATCTCCACAGGAGCAGACCAACTGTGTTTCTGCCCCAGCCCAAAGGACCAGGCAGGGGTGGAAGGGAAATGGAATTCCAGAGGGGCGGGGTTTGGGTAGCTGGTGTGTCCTGAATGTCCCTGGCTCCCAGGTGTATCTCTGGGGCTTAGGGAGTGAGATGGAGTTCTTACTGGCTGCTCTGAGTGCAGTGGCTCCTCTAGGATAGCTCTGGATTCAGTATCTCCACAGAAGCAGACCAACTCTGTGTCTGCCCCAACCCAAAGGCTGTTTCCCATATTCTTCAGACAGTGTTAGAGGACACTCCTATGAACACAGCACCCACAGATGTGAGGTTTATTATGTGAGGTTTATTTATGTTAACTGAGCCTACATCTTCTAGGCTGCAGTAGCCTAAGAATCCTGAATGGAATGGGACTATTGGGAAAAACTTCACTTTTGTCCAAAGTGGGACACAACAGAACCATGGGAAATTCCACCATCATTAGTTGACAGTGGATAAAACTCTGTGTGTGAAGTTTTGAGTTACAAAAATATTGAAGAACCTTGGAAGTTAGTATGTGAGTTTGCTGTTACCACATACCTGGTGATTGTACAATCAGCAACCTGTTGGTCGCTGGCTTCCTTTATCGTTTTAATTCAATCAAATGCTCAGTTAAAAAAAAAAATCATGTGTTAGTTCTATGAAACAATAGGTTTCCTTATGATATTTTATACATGTAGATAATGTACCTTGATCACATTTGCCTCTCACTGCTGTAGCTTGCTTTTTCTTCCCATCTCATTGGTGGTCCTTATCTTTCTAAACAGGCCACATTCTATTATTCTATTTTCATGATTTTTTAAAAAAATTAATTCCACGTACAAGAGAAAACATTATTTTTTCTGAGTCTGAGGTATTTTGCTTGGCAATATGATGCCCAGTTCCATCCTTTCCTGAGAGTAACATGATTTTATTCTTTATAAATAAACAAAATTTCCATTGTGCATACGGACCACATTTTAAATTGAATAGTCTCTCAGTGGACATCCAGATGGGCTCCACATTAGGGTTGTTGGGAACAGTGGAGCCATATAGGGTATACCGAGTCTCTGTGGTATGCTGACTTGCACCCCTCTGGGTAGACACTAAGGTAAAATATAGTTGGCTCCTCTGTCAGTTCTAATTTTAGTTTTGTGGGGGCACCTCCATGTGGATTGTCAGTGGTTAGGCCAGGCAACCTTTCTGCCAGCATGTATTAGGCTTCCTCCACCCCTATCCTTCTAACATGGGTTGTCCTTTGCCCACTTGATGTTGGATATTTGGGCTGGGGTGAGGTGTAATCTCACTGAGGTTCCAGTTTGTATTTCCCTGAGTTTTCTGGTTTGTATTGCTAGCTAACAATGTTGAGTGTTTTTTATGTGTTATTAGCCATTTGTGTTTCTTCTGAGAATGTCTGTTTGCCACTTACTGTCTGGACGGTTGTCCTTCGTCACCAGCTTTACTTCCCTATGTGGAATCTATGGCCTCACCCACCTCCTTGTTTTCTGGGTTAATGTCAATCTGTGTCAGCCAAGGCCTGATGCTCTCTTGGACCCTAAATGATGGGCCATGTGGGGACAAGAAATTTCATAGTTCCAGAAATGGAAAATCCAAATGCTTTTTCAGAGTGATTAAACTCCGTAACTAATCCATTATTGAGGTAATTACTTTTTAATTTGCTGAAATGTTAGAGCACAGCTGGCTGCCACACCAGGAAGAAAGCAACTGCTTGGGGTGTTAGAGTCAAAGGGATTAAACTGAGAAAGACAAGAGTAGAATGTTTGCGGGGGTGGGGAGTGGGGGAGAGCAGGCTGCACTAAGTATCTGATGATGTTCTGCTCAGTGCTGCAAGGACACAAACACAGACCACGTCCATTTCTTCAGCTTCTAAGACAACCACACAGCGTGTTTCCTCCCTGAATTGACTACAAGTCACAAAAGATGACTTTGACAATCACTTCCCTTTGTAAGCTGTGCCCCCAACCGACACCTGCCTTCCCTTGGAAACGAAGGCTTGGTAGGAAGCACACTCTGTGTTGAAGCTGTATGATGCTCAGAAGTTCTGGTTAAGGAGATGCCATCCACAGAGCGTGAATGAGGACCCTGAAAACTCTTGAAGACTGAGTGGAGCCCTGGGTCGATCAACAGGAACTCTAGTTATCACTGTTCTTGATGAAGATGTGTCTCAAAGCATCAGCTGCAGGCCTGTAAGACAAACTGGGAGACTCAATGCCTCAGCAGTGAGATGTTATAGATGGCGAGGAAAGCAGGATAGAAAAGAACGGAGTTGAAGGTACACTGTGTGTCCATCAACCCCTGGATGGCACCATTTAGTGACCTCCTTTGGTTTCATCTTAACTGGCTATAGACATAGCACAGCAAACATAGGACCTGCTAAAGTTCAGAGAAAACCACATGTGAATCCCCTATTCATTTTTCAGCTGTGTCGCCTTAAGTCTATCATATAACTTTGAGATGTATCTCAAATATAATGTTAGAAATAGAATATCAGAATATCTGTCTCAAATATGAGATCTAAGTTAAAGTTGAAACAATGCACATGGTGAAGTATCTCAGTTTCAACCTGAGGTAAAACCCCATGGCTTTCACATCTGATGATGGAGTTGCTTGCCTCAAAGTAAGCAAACTCCCAGGGACTGTAAGGGGAGGCAGGGTTGACAAATTACCTTTTTTTGTGATGAGAGATAAGTTTGTAAAGGTAAGCCATTTAGAATTCTGAGGAGTAAATCTTATAGTTTTAGAAACTTGCAAGTCATCCATGTAAGCCTGTGCCTTTGTGTCTCAGGGGCAGTGATTGAAAAGGGAAGTAAAAATAAAGCATCAGAGACCAAAGGTGAAAAAATTTGTAAAGATGAGCTGGAATCTATGACTGTTTCTCTCATCCATGGGCAGAGGGTTCTCTACATCCAAAGCATCTTGGTCCAGGACTGAGTGAAGCAGAAGGAAAAGGTCCAATGGAAGCTGAAAGAGCAAACTATTTGCAGTTCTCACATAGCCAGGTGAGTCTGCCCTTGGAGCAGTGACACAGTATGTGGTCCAGCACCTGATGCAATTACCTCAGAGCTTAGCAGAACTGCTCTGTGTATATTTGTACCTTTTATATCTAAGTGATTTTTCTCTGTAGTCAAACTAGAGCCTCATAAGGGAATTTGGGGGTGCCATTTCAGCATAGAGAAGTTGGCAAACAAAAATCCTATATGAATGATGCTCTAGGAGGCTGCTCAAAGAAACAGAACACTGAGCACAGAAAGGAGGCCACAGCCTGGACCAGACCCTCTAAGGATGACAGGAAACACGGAGTCAGTGAGGACAAGACAGTTAGACAGGGAAAGAATATGGACAAGAGGATTATAGGAAAATAGTAACAGTAAAAGATGATAAATAATAAAAATAATAAAATAAAAATGAATATGGACTAGGAGATAACAAAGAAGAGAAGCACCCTCTGGGTACTGACTTGAAAATACTAATAGATTACTAGCTGTAAATTTTGTCAGTGATATATCCAGACCACATAAATTTATTTCATAAGCACCAGTAAAACTTGATACTTTGGAATCAAATGTTCCTGTTAATATCTCAGAAAACAAAAGCAATCACACTGATATCATGACAGCCAACATGCTTTAAAGAAACAAATTTCTTTCTAATTTCATCTTTTATATCTGCTCCATGTCTGCTAGGAGTGTAGTAACTCTTTCTACGGAGGGCTCCTGCTAATCAAATAAAGACAGGGCATTTCCTACCACAGTGTTCCATTTGGAAATGTAAGGTGGCAGGCTTAATGGGAAGATAGCCTTGGAAGAGGGAACTGTGATAGACCTACATTTGGGTCCACCTGACCCCCTATTTCCACTTCCGGTGTGCGACACATAAGGATCTGAGCATCTGTAGGTGGAGTACCAACTGACAAAGCAGGGTGATGTTCCTCTGGGTGAACAGTCTATGTATAACATGAGCTGAGAACAAAGAGCCCCAGGCTTCGTCAAGGCTTCATCCTGGAAGCTACGTGCCGAGTCCTACATGTTTAACCCCAGTTCTTAGGGTAGGTCACCCTGCATGACATTTGTCACGTGGCTAAACTCTTCTGACTCATGACATTTAATAGACATACTTTATGATAATTTCAATAACTGATTTTTTCCCTTTTAATGCAAGTAAAACAAATTCACTTACAAAGTAAAAAGAAGAGGCCAGTATCATGAGTAATTATGGCATCCTTGAAAGCTCACTATTATTGTGAGATTTATGAGGCAGTATACAGAGACAGAAGACAGGAAAAGACCGGAACTTGCCCTTCAACAGATGAGACTGTGTTTATTAGCACACATATCAAGGAGGAGGCTATCTCTCTTGGGAAATGGAAGGGTCTGCATGGGGGTGGAGAAGCTGGTTGAGACCCTTTATAAGTGTGGGGTAAGGGGATTGGGTGTGATGAAGTTGTTGCAGCTATAGGGAACTCTGTGGGGTTTCCTTCCTGAAATTGTTTGCTCAAGGTAAGCAGACAATCTTGGGATACAGGCAGTCCCAACAGACATTTCTCTCTGGGCTGACTGAATAAGGCCAGCTATAAACTCATAGGAGTCCTGTTTGTTTGTTTGTTTGTTTATTTATGGGCATTCATAATATTTCTTTAATTTTTATTAAATATTTTATTTATTTATATTTCAGATGCCATCCTCTTTCCCCATTTCCCCTCCCTAGAAACCCCCATACCATCCCCCCTCCTCCTTTTTGCTTTTATACCATTTTAATCACATGTAAGTATTAAGGTCCGTTTTAGGTTGAGGAACTAGAAATATAATAGATGCAAATAGTTAAGGAACAAGCAAGACAATAAACACAAATAGTCAAGGAACAAGCAAGGCAATAAACAAAATTCCTTGAACACTCCCATGATCACTGTTTCTAAGGGCTTATCAGGATGTCCAAAATATCTGAGCCAACTTCTCAGTCCTAGCCCAAAGTCATTTTCATGTCTGAAGACTACTTCTATGTCCTAGCCTAAAATTTAGATTCCTGCCTGAAATTACTTCTTTGTTCTAGCCTTATATCTGCTTTCTGCCTGAAGCCTACTTCCTTGTCCTTGGCCAATGTCATATTCCTGCCAAGCAGCCCATTTCCTTCCCATTTCCTTGTCCTTGGCCCATGTCAGATTCTTGCCAAGCAACCCCAAAACCTCTCTGCCTCTACCCTCTTTGTTATTTCATAAACCAGACTGAGCCTGTCTTAGGTCATTCTGATGAGAATGTCTTCCTTACCCTTCGTGGATTACACATTATCAAAAGCAATGCACTTCGGTCTTAGGTTGGTAAGGCTCTGTGCCAGCCTGTTAATTAAATAACTCTGTCTGGGAGTCCATTTTCAGGTTTAAGCCATGTACTTTGGCTGCCAACATGTTGATGTTGTTAAAGACAAGCTTTAACACGATGGGCAGGAATAAAAGTATTCCCAGAACAAAAAGGGCTAGTATGATCAAGAGTCCTCTTTTTATAACAGAGGCACTCAATCAATTACCAATTTTCTCTATTTCTTTCCAGGTAGTTTTATCATCTAATTTCCAAGCTGTTGATTTTTCTAGGTATATGATGTGGAGCCTAACATATAATATATACATGTCATATATATGAAGTACCAATCTACTATTATTTATTACATATTTTTTCTTTTAAAAACTACACTTCAACACTTCATAATTTTTATAAATCATTTTAATAATTGACATAAAATGTTCTCTCTCTGTATGATATATATATATATATATATATATTGCATTTAATGACTCCCCAGCAAGCATTCCTTGTTATGGACTGTATAAGTATCTCTTGTTGTACATGTACATTTGGTCATTTTCAAGTTCTTGTCATTAGAAAGAATGCTACTATACTAATCTTGGGGCTAAGTCTTTGCATAGGGCCTTAATTGTTTGTTTGTTTGTTGTTGTTTTTTTTTTTTTTGGTTTCAAGGCAACTCTGAGAGTAGATACACTAGATCAAAGGCTATATGCACTTTAAATTGTAGTCTTGTGTGTCGCCAAATTACTTTCCAGGAAACTTATGGCAACTCCTTCCTGTAGCAGAAAAACTGGCTTTGTGTTAAAATAATCCCAGCAAAAGGGATTCCTGTCATTCCTGCTATATAGAATGAACATCTGTCTTGTACAACATGTAATGGGCCAGCATCCCCCACCCCTGCCTTTGCTGCTAATATCTTCAGGGTGATTAACATTTCACCAAGAAGTCTTGGTGGCCAAGGTTTTCTGAGACCCTCTGGCAGTTGTCAGCAGTAGGTCATAAGTCCCAGTAGGTCAAGTCCCAGTGACTTTAGCTAAGTGCTACCATCTCCTTTGATTTTTGTCATTGCATGTTCTGAATGGAAATAATGAGACATTCTATACATAGAGTTGTATGGAATTTAAATATGACATGTATAGTATACAGTGTTTAGCCTGCCATGGAGAAAGTGCCATGACTTAAATGTGTTCAGTGTTATTACTTCAACTAAGGAAAACTCAGAAGAAACAGGCAACCTAGAAATAGAACAACCTACGCTGCTTAGTTGTTAGAAATAAGTTTCTTGAACGGGGTTGAACTGGGTCACAGCAAGTCAATACTGTCGTTCTAATGCCTTTCCAAATGTTAGCTTTTGCTGTACAGCAGTGTAAAGAAAACCAAGGCTACAGGTGACAAGGACGAGTGCTAAGAGGGGTTAGTGGAGCAATCCCTCCTGGAAACCATAGTGAACTCCACAAGGACACCTTGTTAGGGTGAAGGAGTGTTGTGGGGAGCAGGTTCTGTGAACCAGAAAATCAAAGGCTGCATGTAGGTAGTGCTGTTCAAATCTGAGAGCCTTGTGGGGTTGGCTCCTGCAAGGTGAGTGCTGGAACTCAGAGGTGAGAGAGGGACTCATAGCTGTCTGCCCATTGAGATCACAAGTGATGGAGAGTTGAGCAGAGCCAAGAGCTCTAAGGTCAGACTCACAGGAACTGGAGACAACAGGGGTCACTGGCAAAATCCTGGGGCTGCATGTTACCTAGACAACCAACTTTAGCCAACTGGTGTACTTCTCCTAAGAACCAGCTCTCTCTTTTCTCATTTCCCATCTCTCCTCCCCACTTTCCTCCCTGCCTTCCCCTCTTTATATTTTTTCTTTTCCTCAGACTAGCTAGAGGTAAAAGAAAGAGAAGACTAGCAATGCCCTTCAAACAGAGAGTCACCCTGATGTCAATGAAAAGAACACTAAAGCTCTTAGCCAGCTGCTTTTGCCTTTGTTGTTGGATTTAATGAGAGCATTAGAGGGTTTTTGACGAGGGCTGGAATGACTGCTCTCGAGTTAAGAGCAGAGGACCCCAGGTCCATTAACCTCATTCACATCAGGTAGCTCACAACTATACCTACAAGAAATCCAACACCTTTTCTGACCCTAGAGGGCACTTGCACAAGCACAAGTGCACACATGAGCTTGAACACACAGTTTGTTTTTAAGTCTTTTCATTTTTGGAATAATCTTAGTTCATAGGAGAGTCACAGAAAATGGACAAAATGTGTATCATCAGCTGATTTCACCACTGCTAACACTGAGTTACTACGGACTGCCAAATCTTCAAATCCAGAAACATTGCACAGCAAAGAGCAGATAGAGCACATGAAGCTGGACTTCCCCATATGTCCTATGATCTCCTCTTCTCTGTCTGACTGTGGCTGTCTGTATGCCTCTCTGTCTCTCTCTGTCTCTTTCTCTTTCTCTGTCTCTCTCTCTCTCTGTCTCTGTCTCTGTCTCTCTCTCTCTTTCTCTGTCTCTCTCTTAATGTCAATGTCTATGTTTCTATGTTGCTCTGTCTCTCTGTTACAGGGTCCAATTTTGGGTAGTGCATGACATTTAGACACTACATCTCCCATTTCCATTGGTCCATGAGATATTTCAATGCTTTCTTTATTTTTCTCTATAGTCTTGAAGACTATCTTGGCTAGTTATTCTGTAGCATGACTCTAGTGGTTTGAGTAGGTTTGGCTCCCGTAGACTTATGTTTGATTCCTTGGCCCACAGGGAATGATACTATTAGGAGGTGTGTCCTTGTTGGAGGAAGTGTGTCACTGTGTGGGTGGGCTTTGTCAGGCTTCTCCTAGAGGCCTTCAGATGACAATGTAGAACTCTCAGCTCCTCCTGCACCATGCCTGCCTATACGTTGCAGTGCTCCTACCTTGATGATAATAGACTGAACCTCTGAACCTGTAAGCCATTCTCAATTAAATGTTGTCTTTTATAAAAGTTGCCTTGGTTATGGTGTCTGTTCACAGCAGTAACACCTTAAGACAATGACCCATCTAGCTTTTCCTGAACAGCCCATTCTACTCCAGAATAAACCAAAATTATGGGGTTTTAAAAAGAAAATTATAGGGTTAAAGTGGTCCTCTGGTTGAATTCTGTCAGCACATACATGGTGAATAAAAAATGAAATAAAAAATGGGAGACATGTATAGAGAAGAATCTTATAGTAGATATAAGGGAAGAAACAGGCAGAGGGAAGAGTCCAGGCTGAACATGGCGGTCATACTAAATTTGACTATGAGCGGAAGGAGGAGGAAGGAGAACCAGAGAGTAGCAAGAGAGGCATCTGGGACAAGAGAGCAGCTCTAGCCAACATGAATACATATATATCCCACAGGTACTGAGGATGCAAGTTCGAGGTTCTGGGAATTTAGCTGTTTCTCAGGCAGATTATCGGGAGAACAAAAAGTAAAGAATTCTACGGCACTGGAACTGAGGATGTAAGTTCGAGGTTTAGAAGTCTTAGCTGTAAAAGTACTTCCTAAGATTAAGTTTAAGTAAGACTAAGTACTTCCTAAGGTTAAGTTCTTAACCTCCAGTGAGCCAGCCACTGGCCACTGATGGGCTCAGGGATCATACCCTCTGAAGCTCCCCTAAATAGTTCCTTTAGTCAGACATCCACATAAGGGAAATCACAAGAAAAATTCTACTGTAGCACTGTGACATGCACAGCAGGGTTGGGGTGGCACATACAGTCTCCTGTGTAGTGTTGCCTCCAGCTGCCCCTTCCTGCAGACTAAGACTTTAGACCATAGCTCAGCAGGCTCTTCACTGACTCCCCTGCTCCTTTGTTGTCAGTCAATTGCCCCAGCAGAATTATCCTCTTGGGTTCTGATTAGAGAAACCGAGTCAGGACAAAGGTATTGCTGAAACCAAGTGTGACCTTCAAACCTAGAGTAGCACTCTAGGTCTAGAAAGCAGTTAGTTAAATTTTGTTTAGTCTGTGTCCATTAAAATTTATTCCTTTCAAATTCTGGTTGACATTATAACACTGAATACTTCACCCCTGGATACTGAAAGAGACTGCCATTAGTAGGTAGTTGTTATTATTTGGACCGTTTAACCAACAATTCCTCTTGATCTGATAGGCTCATTCTGTGACACTGCAGGAAGAGTGCCTTTGGTATGTACTGGCTTACAGGGCTTGATTAGTAATGTGTTTATATCAACCTCTATGGAAGCCAGAGAGGATGAACTGATCTTAAGGTCCCAAGCAGGGAGTTCACGATGTGCTGTTTCTGGAAGTTACGAAACCCAGAAGTGTTTTTTGTCTCCTTTCCGAAGCCTGTCTTTTCAGCCTTGGTTTGGTTTTGGCTACTATGAAAAGTGCCATGACTGACAGGTAACTTGGAAAGGAAAGCATTTGTTTCATTTCATAGTTTCACATCAAGTTCCATTCCCAAAAATTACCAGAGTGGCATCTCGGAAGCTGGAACTGCAGAGACCACAGACGAAAGATGGTGTCTAGCTTGTCTGCAGAGTGCCAGGTGGAGGCCAGCCTGGATCCAGTCTAGATCCCCCTTGGCCGACAACTTTCTGTGTGCTGTTGCTAAGGAAACACTTCTTAGAAGATTTCACCTCTATGATGCTGATCTCTCATCAATGAAAGCTGATTCTTTAGCTCTCACCATCCAGAAACCACAGTGAAAAATCATTTGCCATACTATGTAAATATAAAGATAGATCTCAACAACATAAAAATCAGCATCATGCAAGTATAAGGTACACATATGAGACAGAAGCTTTCATAGCATATAAAAACACTGTAGAAGGCTATTATTTACAACAGAGGAAATATGCTAATTCTTAAACCAGATACAAGGCCCTTTATTTCTTTCTTTTAATAAGTAAAAGTTTTTTTTTTAAATACATGAATATCCCCATGGACTCTTTGAGGGACCCTCAGATACCAGCCATGTTGTCGTCGCCGGGATTGGAGGTTAGATGTTTTGAGCTTTTTAGCAGGGAGGACAGAGGAGTCCCTTGTTGGACACAGAATCTGTGTCTTAGCTGAGGACTGTCAGCTTTGGGCCTCATGCCTAGCTTTTCTGGGTTGCCATCTGAGGTCTGAAGCTGGAAAGAATTCTCACCATGATACAAGCTTGGTATGTTCTAGAGAATTTGGCCTGGATTCTAGAATTACACAGAAAGTCAAAAGGATTGTGGATGGCTTCCTAAAATAATACAAAGAGAGAAAATAAGTCAGAGACTCTTAAATTCCTCCACAATTTATTTGTGTACAAAGACATTTGTGTGCATGTCTTCTTGTTTTCTGGCCCTCCGCTGTCAAGCACAACCCCACAGAAGGTTGGCATTGCTCTTTTTGTATGAAAATTGAATAGTGAGGGAAATAGAGCTGTCTGAAAAATTGTAAATAAAACCTCTAACCCTAAAGAAAGTGTTACATCATGTCTCGTTTTTGGTTGCAGGACCACTTTAAAAATTAAAAGATTATTGGGACACCCCACAACACAGAGTTTTTGCATGTTATATTAGGAAATTAATATATAAAATTAGTATTAGGAATATAATTTAATTAATATTAGGAATTAATTAATTATATTGAAATTCTTATCATCAATAAAATCATTGCACAGCTACACACTATTTTATGCCAAACCCCTCCGTGTTTTCCCGAAGAAAAGGAGAAGAATGCCTTCTATTTGCATTTTGTGAGTTCTTTAATTTCTGTCTCCATAGAAGATGGCTGGGATCAAATAATCTACCTTTTCTTTTTTTAAATTGAATCTGCTGTGGTCTGTTGTTTTCATTGAAGGATATGAAAAAAACACATGAAAAAAGAGCTTTTGTTCTCACATTCATATAAATCAGCCAGATAGGACCATTACATCGTGGAGGCCTCACAGCATTGGTGTAACTCCAGGGAATCTCAAAACTCACACAACAATGCCCTAGTATCCAGGAACTAGTAAGGTTCAGATTTGAAACATGGAGGATCCATTGTTTCCATACAGTGAAGGGCTCACTGGGAGCCTCTACAGTCAGTCATACACAGAGTAAAGATCTGCTGTCTACATAGGAGGTGTCCTACAAGTTGTAGCGGCTAGAACACTAAAAACTAATGAAAAAAAGGCATATACTTATTGTTAGGAGTGCATATGAGTTCCCAAGAAAATGATCCCATGATTCAAAGAATTTTGACAAATCAAAAGTTTTACCTTTGCAAAAGGATGAACAGCCACTTAGATATCAGGGCCAGTAGGTCACCCAGGAGGAAGTCTGCTGAGTTTTCATCCTAAATGCAAAGGGTCCTGTGCTTCATTCTGATTGGTCAGAACCAGGCCTCATATTCTTACATGACTGACTAATAAGAATGGTGAAGTTTCTGGGAAGAAATGAAACCTGAGCATATATGTTGATTTTAGGTATTGCTGACTCAGGGGAGTTTCACCAAGTAGCGTCTAAGCTACTTCAGTTTGTAAAAACTGTTTCCAGGCAGTGCTGCATTCTCAGCATCTAGGAAGGGTTTGGGTTGGGGAGGAAGGCATATTGCTCAACTCATAATAGATAGATATGATTCTTTCCTCATTTTTAGATTAATAAACCAGACAGTGAGTGAGAAGTAAACTTCCCAGGGTCACAGGGCTAATGATGGCAGAGGTGGGATTCAAGGCCAGGACATGAGTGCCCAGAGTCAATGTTCTTAGCCAGTGTACTACTGTATTGCTTCCTAAAAGGAGAGTGGCTAAGGATTAAATTACTGGTTTTTGTTGGGAACACTGCATTCATTGCAAACTGTTTTTGAGGGTAAATTCTTTTCTAAAAGGACTCAGTTTCAAAGACTAGATTACACATGTGGGGGTCACAGAACCTTTCTAGTTAATTTTCAGGCAGGAAGGACTTAGACAGGACTATCCAGAATGCTCAGAAGTGTGGCTTAGCATTTCTGCATCTATGTACTATTCCTGGTGTGCTAATTTAGCAAATGAGTGGCTTAACATATTATTTTTTTATTTTTTTATTTTTTAGTTAGAGGTTAAGAAGTTCTGAATAGTTTCCATCTGAAATCAAGGTGTCAGCAGAGTTCATAGGGAAATATATTCCCTGCCCTTTGCTAGACTCCAGGGTCCACTGGAGGTCACTCGCTGTCAGCCTGACCTTCTAACTTTGAGGCCAACAGTATAACATCTCTTTGATTTTAACTGTTCAGCATCTCTCTGCTATTCCAAAGTCGCTTTTGATTGTACTAGACTAACTCAAGGGAATCCAAAATGATCACAGGTTCAAGGTTCCCTTTGCCATGTGACATGAATGTCTTAGTTTGCTTTCCATTGTTCTGATAAAACATTTGGACAAAAGGGAAAAAAAAGCAGTTCGGAAAGGAAAGAGTTTATTTGGCTTACATTTACACAACACAGCCCATCACTGAGGGAAATCAGGGCAGGGACTGAAGCAGAGACTCTGGAAGTATGCTGCTTACTGGCTTACTCTGCATAGTTTGCTCAGTCTGCCTTCTTGTATTACTCGACCACCTGACCAGGGGAGGCACCGCCCACAGTGGACTGGGTGCTCCCACACCAATCATTAATCAAGAAAGAGCATGACAGTCTGGCTCCACAGGCCAATCAGATGGAGAAATGGTCTCAGTTGAGGTTTTTTTTCCTACATGACTCTACCTTGTGTCAAGTTGTCAAAAACTAATCAACACAGGACATGGATACCTTTAGGGCCACTCTCTGCTTACAATGATGCAGAGTTAGCAGGGGAAGGAGCTGGCCGTTTGGAGTTGGCAGAGCTTTGCTGGGCACTGGCTATGTTTTTGTTAGGTCGTTGAGGGAAGAGCCTTGTCACGAAGCACAAGATTGACTCAGGCAGTGCTGAGATGTGTGGTGTAAGAATCTTAACACGGAGCTGGGAAGGTTCAGGTAAAAAAGAGAGAGCAATGCCTTCTGCCCCAGAGGGTCCCAGAATTCATACAGGTGTCATCTGCTGGTGTTAGGGATGTCTAAGAGTTCAGCTAACTAAAGTCTTGGTCCAGATCCTGCAATTGGTTGTTACACTTTTCAGACTTAACAGACACCATAGAGCCTGCATTGTGCTTCACGATCAACCTCATGCCAGTCAGCTAGTTTTCTTTTCAGCTTTATGTCTTTCTCATCACCAGAGTCCTCTTTGTATACCTGTTGGTTGGTTAAAAATTCTGTTGGAATCACCCTTCCTTCCTCTCAGCAGTATGCACATTTCACACCCTTAGTGTATTTGTATCACATACCTTACAATACATGCATTCTGCATTCCTTACTATATATATATTCCTTATCTCTTACTACATATAGATTCCTTATCCCTTACTATATATGCATTCCACATCCCTTACTATATATACATCCCATATCCCTTAACTATCTTGTAATGACTTATCACTGAAGCACTTGTCACCCCAGAGTTCCACAGACCCTTCTGCACCAGCTGCCTGCAGTGGTCCTCTCATTGATGCTGGATGTCTAGTTGGTTCAGTTTCTCCTCTACTTTCCCTGTAATCCCTGCATGCTGGAATACCTCTCAGATCAACTTCTTCCATTGACCCTTTGTCATAGAGGAACTTAGATAAACCAGATTTCTACCAAATCTTCTATTCATTATCTTTAAGGGTAAAAATAAACCCAGGAAAGGGTGCTTACTAGAAAAACTGCAGAAATAGATATAAGGAGAGAAGGGTAAAGGATGTAATAATACATGATGAAAATGGTTCTTATTAGGATATTGTAAATCTGAGCCTACAGTCAGGGTAAGCATGACACAGGAAGCAATATCTGTCAGTCACTACAGAGAGATTCCACTGAGAGGACTGGAAAATGTTATGATTTCCTAATCAACCCAGACAACTTTGTAGTTTGTATGCTGGGAAGAAGTTGGATGAAGTCTGGCTTCACATATTCAACTTGCCTGACATTATCATGGGCTGACATCATATGAGCCAGGACACTTTTCTATAATGCCCATCACCTGGAAACTCTCCAGGAAGATCCAAATGAGTGCTCTCCTTCACGATGCCTGAAAGACTTCTTCTCCCATGGATTCCAGGTAGTGTTGAACCACTGGTACATGGTCGTTTCCATTTTGCCTCATGGGTCAAGGCTTATTCCTGATACATGTCTTCCTTGGGGCTTGTCCAAACCATCTGTTATCAAGCAGTGTCTTACCGGCAACTTCCAGTCTGTTCTCCACATGGAAGTACCTTGTGCTGCAAAGTGTAGAGCCATCAGAAGAAATAAGTAGCCATAATGTGCAATAGCTTGGACAAAATGCTTCAACCTCAGAACAACATTGAGGGTATCAGGAATATCTCCATAAAAAAGTATCTTCTTTGGTTGTCTTATATCCAGTAATGGACTCATCTCCAGCTTCCTGGCAGGCAGTTAAGTACATGGGCAGCAGGTCCAAAGGATCACCATGAAATCAGCACCATGTCACTAAATTCTGGAGAAGAGTCACCTGTCAGGATTAGCTGAGTTGGGGACCCCTGGCTGACTGACTGGCTTGAGAGCAGAACTGGCAGTTCACAACTGCCTCCCTGCGACAGCTTTCCAAACAAGGGAAGTCAGGAGCTTGGACTTTGCCCACCCGTTGTTAACTGTCCATTTCTTGGATGGGTCCTTCTGCTCCATGGCCTACAAGGCATGTAAGGCCTGGAGTCTTAATTACTCAACTGTGAGTTGCTGTGGTCAGTACTGTCTTGCTATCACAAAATATAGATGTCATTCTGATGGGAGTGCAGGAATTCTCTGACAGCCGTGTCAAACAAATGCATGAATTGTATGTTCACAAAAGGTTTTTATTAGTAAAACCATTCCAGTATCTTAAATATTAAGAGGAAGATGGCTTGTTGGCTAAATAAACTCTTATAACACACACACACGTACACGTACATGCACACGCACACATGTTTGAGAAAAACTTGAGTAGTCTGTTGAATTTGTGTTAGGTCCAGGGCCTAGATTTCAATTATCATTCTTATTTATATTGGTTTTGCTTTTAGGAAAACTAATGGAATGTACAAATGAACTGTAGAAAAACTGGGGCAATTTTGTGAATGTGAATGACTTCTGCTTAAGAAGTGCAATGCGGGGAAGCTTGGGGGAGATTTAGAGGATGGTGGGTCTGTGCTGGGTAGTCTGATGACTCTGCTGAGGGCTCCTCACTTCGAAAAAATGTAGACTTGATGGGACTTGACACAGCCCCACTGAGATGTTAAGGAATATAAATGATATGATCAATATAGTGAATGGCATCTCTCTAAGGGTGGGGCGGGGGAGGAGTGGGTTTCTCACCATGATTTCTTTCACATGTACCACAGGATTGAATAGGTTGAACCATATGAAATCATGTCTGGCTGATTTTATATATCAAAACACATACTTCAATTTTATGTAATTCCATCTAGTAAATTCTAAGTGAAGCAACTAGAGTCAGCTAGAAACGTATTGTCTGGAGATAGAATCTAGGCTGTTCTTTTTGTGTACTGGCAGCTGCTGAATCCTGTCATCTGAATGATCAGCTGACACTCGGGAGAGGAAGCCCCAGTGTGAACACCCTCCCTTTCTTGCCCTTGCTTGGTAGAGCTAGCTTTCAAGAGAACTTCAGACGACTCTTGCTGTTAGCTCCAGTTTCCAGCTCCTCTAGGGGACTCAAGGCCATCCTGTGCTTCCCTAGGAGGGCAGCTGGCCTGTCAAAGGATGGTTGGTGCCCTGTGGGATCTTCCGGAGTGTCACTCTAGCAGCAGAAGCAGATGGCCTTTCATGACCACAGGGTGGCCTACATGTCATCTTACAAATGTGTGAGGAAATTAGAATAAAATGGCTAGAAGGAGGGAAGAGGTGAAGGAGGAAAGGCACGGGGAGACATGGAAGTCAAACTTGGAAATAAAGATGCTTTTCAGGTGGATGTCTGCACAAAACTCTCATGTAGGGACATGACGGGAGCTAAACTACTACCCACATCCCAAACAGATAGGAAATATCTGTTCAAAGACTTGTTGATTTATTCCCTAGATTTATTTGTATGAGAAAATCCTAAAATGCCTCTCTCCCTCCCTCCCTCCCCCCCCTCTCTCTCTCACACACACACACACACACACACACACACACACACACACACCACATTCTCCTTTGTATTTTTTTCTTTCTTTTTTATTTTAAATGAATTTCCCTCTGTAGGCCAGACTGGCCTGAAACTCATGGCAGTCATCCTGTGACAGTCCTGAGAGGTAGACTCACAGGCCTAAGGCACCACACTTATTTCTGACTTTCCTTGTGGCTTATCGCAGAGCTGTGTCTCCCTTCTCTCCTGCAGACACCAGTATTTTAGTCATGGCCTGACCCAGCCATACTGCTTGCTTGCTGAAGACAATGGGGCTTGAGAAGGAGCTGAGAGGGCCGAGCTCTGCTCTCACACAGCACTGTGACCATGGTGCTCCTAGAAGCTGAGTCTTTTGTTTTGCTCCAGCTTTTTTCTTAATTTGGAGACTCTGGAGCCTCCAGATAAAAGCCTTTTCTATCCTGTCTGTTTTACCTCAGAGTGACCCCCAACTTCTCTATGTTTCCAAATACCTCTATTACATCATTTGCGTAAAATCCAGCCAGCTATTATCTTACCCACTTCTGTGAAGATGTTTCATTGTTGATGGAAAAAAAACCTCAGTTAGTATGTCTGCTAATAAAGGCATTTCGTTTTTATTTTATTTTTTTCCGAGAGTATCTGGTAGACATGGCCTGATTCAATATTTGAATGCAATGGCCTGAGAATTAGATTTCAGAAAAAATTAACGAGATTGATGGAAACACTGCTTGTGGCCAGGTTCCAGGGCGTCTGCGGGAGCGTTCCATTATCTGTTCCTCACTTGAGGAGAAAGATTCATTTCTGCTTTCTCTGAGTGCAGCAGAGGGAAGGCTGAGGTTTTGCTTGAGAAAGCACTCCTATTATCCGCCCCTATTTTTAGAACCTTTAGACGGCTGACTTATTGATGTGAGTTTATAATTTAGGCTTACAACCTTCAGAAATGAGACTTCCCTTTGAAATTTCTCACGTGTTTTTTAGCAGAGAAGAAAATTTGGGGAAAAAAGTTAGCCAAATCTGTCTTAGCATTCGAGTTTCAAAGCCATTCACAAGAGAAAGGGAAAAAGATGCTGGTCCAGCCACCTCCTAGCGTCGTTATGGAAGATCACGGCACATACGTGAACGAGCTACGGGAGTTCTGAGTTTTATGTAGTTGATACTTGCTCATCCAGCATTCTTGTGACATTTATTTTCTGTACAGAAGGCATACTAGGAGTTTATAGTTGATATCTGAGGCATGCATGGGAGATGTTACCAAGTAGCCCTTTGGAAGAAAGCTGCCATCACCATGGTAGTTGCTGATGACTGATAGAAGGAGGGTACCTACCACTTCTGTAGAAGTGCAAGATGTCAGGCCACTCTGACTTGAATGTGTGTCCTTTTAAAAGTCAAAATTTAAGACTTCTCTCTAGTGTGGTAATATTAAGAAATAGGGTCCACTGTGCTCAGTAAACAGGCCTACCATCCTAGCTGCATGGAAAGCAAGGAGATACTGCTTCAAGTTCAAATCCAGCTTACGCCACATAGTGAGAAACCCTGACTCAAAATAAAGGTAAAGGGACTGGGCATATAGCTCAGTGGTAGAGCATTTGCCTGGCATGGGCAAAACCTTGGACAGATGAGGGTGGAATAAGGCTTACAGAGGTGACTGGGTTTCGAGAACACTGCTCGAATATGTGGGGTCGTTGAATCAATACTTAAAGGATCTGTTTTCCTCTCTTGTCATCAGAGGACACCAAAGATGCCACTCTGAGCAACCAGTCCTTTTCAGATTCTAAACTAACTAGAACCTTGACCCTGGACTTCTGAGCTTCAGTACTGTAATGGGGACTCTCTGATTATATCTGAATTTCTGTATGTGGCATTTAATAAGAACAGCAGACTAGACAATGATGGATCAAAGGCTATGATGGACAGGCCTCCATCACAGAGTTTTTAGTCAATGGCTGAGGCCTCTTCTTCTCCTTCAGACTTGCCACTGACCACTTTGATAGTACAGAACCAACACTTTCCCAAGATTAGTCAACTCCAGATTCACCCAGCATCCAGGGTCTGGAGACTACATGAGCTTCAGTGGACTCAGTCTTACGGCCTCTCCCTGCCCAGGCAGCTCTTTCTGCTTCCTTTCTCTACCAACTCACATGTGCAAGAATCCTCCCCATGGGTTTGTAGAGAGCATAAATTAAGTCACTACTATTTATTTTGTTGATGAATCTTAGGTATTTTCTTAATAAAATTCATATTCATTAGTGAAATAAGAAAATAAAAACAGGACACAAGGATTGCAAGGGTGAATAAATGATTCTAGGCTTCAGAACTTTCATTGTTGACCTAACCAGATGTTTGTTTATTTAGCAATGTGCTATGGCTATCACATTCTTGGCCCTCCACAGACTCTGCTACTGTCTGTGCCGTGCTTCTTCACCACGTTAGTGTTTTGTCAGGCACTGTGGAAGCAGAGGCTTGTCTATGGGCCTGTGCTTGCCAAGTTCTCTAACCTTTAGTTCCTGATGCTCTAGCATTTCGGCACTTGTTCCTGGGGACACTGCCTCTCAAGGACTAGCTGATTCCTCCTGATAGCAAGTGTTTTCCTGAAGTGTGATTTTGACATACAAACCTACTGGTTGAAAACCCCAGTGTCCTCCTTTATAACACTCATTACTCCAAGCCAGTGCTGCTCTGCTCTATAATCACCATGTGCCAGCCCTGTACCTTATAATTATCTATACTTTTCAAACCCTAAGCTTACTCTATGTGCCTATTCTGCCTCAATCCATTTCCAAGAAACCCCATTAAGGGTTCCAGGCGATTGTAGTGGTTTATCTTTACTCTAAGCATAACTGGCCTTAGAACACACTAGGAGACACATCTATAGGCATGGGTGTGGGGTTCCTTTAGAGAGGGTTAACTGAAGATTGATGTAGCCAGAATGTGACTTTCACCATCCTATGACCTGAGGGATCAGACTTAATTATATTTATAAACAATCTCAATACACAGATGCCCACACAATTTAGAAAGTTATCCCAATTTTCCTAACCTTTAGATTTCGTATCTACCTATTTTACTTGAAAGCACGCAGGTCTACATCCACTGCCATTTTGTCTTCCTCACTCTCTCCTGCGGTTCTCTCTGCCTCTTCCTTTTTGCTACCCTTAGCTCTGCCTTCCTTTTCCCTATCCAATCACAGGCTTCCTGCTACAAATAGATTGGACAGGGAAATTTCTGCCACATTTCACTCTTTCTGTTAGATTAAAAGAAAACCAAAAAAACCAACTATCCTTCTCTCAAAATATAAGTTGAGCATGGCTATTACAATTTTGTAATTGTAAGGTACAAGATAGACCTAATACCCAGTCTAAAATTATTGTCAATAAAAAGACTACTGTCATCTATCCTAACTTAAAAGATTATAGTTCTGCACCTGACTTTTGTCCTGACTTTAGATTGAATGCCATTTGAAAACCATCCTCTCAAATCTGTTCTCTCAAAGTAAATAGCCTGGGTTTACTATGAGACTATAAGTCTTCTATGGTTGAAAGGACAAATATTCAGAAAGCAGTTGGATACTATAGGTTCAACAAAGTAGTGGTGTTATGTTTTGACTCTGTGGATCTATGACTTCCCTAGGCACAGATTCTTGGTTAGATTTACCACAACAGGCATCAGTTCCCTCTTTCTTGTCAGGTCTTAAGTCTAATCATGCAGCTGTTGGTTGCTTCCAAGATAGTAGTGCTACTATTACACTGATGGGCCCACTGTGAGCAACTAATGGTTGTTAAGGAGGTAAAGTCAGTTTTCATAATTAGGGTCCTTGTTGGGTTGCCTGAGTTCAAGTGGTCAGCCCTAAGTGCATATGGAGAGCAGTAACTGGATTCATCAGGTCTTACATAGATAGTAATGTTTATAAAGGACAAGGACGTGAATTTGAGAGGATGGTATGGGGAGATAGGAAGTGTTGGATGGGGAGGGAGGGATGGATGATAAAAAATACACTGTACTAAAGTGTAAGATTCTCAAAATAAACCTAGTAAGAAGAAAAAAGGAATAAATACATAAATAAACAGTTAAAAAGGAATACACAAATAACTTCATAAAGTAAATAAGCCCAGTCTGGCTTGTCCCTCTTTTCACATGGAGGCTTCAGCAAACTCCTAAATGTGGTTGTGGTGGAGTCTGGGCCCAGCAAATGTCACCCAATTCCCATCTAACTGACAGTTTGCCAGATAATGTCTTGGTGCTCTGTTTTACCTTTTAGATTCTTCCTTTGTATTTATCTTGCTTGGAAAGCCAAAACAAACATGGACACTGGACATGGCAAAAGCCAACCCTTAGCAAGTTGCTGTCCCCCAAACAATGCAATCAAAGACACTTTATATTTCAGCTTTCGGACTTTGTTTTCTAAAATCAAAACTGTGTCATTATTTATAAGTTTGCCCTTTAGCATAAAGTACTACAGCTGTATTTTTACATCAGTTAAAAAGACCTCGAATGGCAAAATATCCCATCAGGTGAACATTCAATTTGCATAACTGATCAAAATTTAAAAACAAGTTCTATTATTTTAGTACAATAGTAATTGATTTTCATAGACACAAGATTTAACACTGCAGAAAGGAAGAAAGAAAGAAAGAAAGAAAGAAAGAAAGAAAGAAAGAAAGAAAGAAACGAAGGAGGAAGAGAGAGAGGGGGGAAAGAGAGAGAGAGAGAGAGAGAGAGAGAGAGAGAGGGAGGGAGAGAGAGAGAGAAAGGGAAAGGACTAATAAGATTGTTACCACAGCCACAGTGTCTGACTGAGGGTCTCATTAGCAGAAGACAGTTCTCTGTCTTCTAGGAAGACATCATGCAGGTTACCGAAGGCCATGGTTGTCTGTACTCTGGGCTATTGTCATTAAAGAAGTAGTGGAGTTGTGATTCTGGCTTAAGTTTTGATTCTGTCCAGTTCCTGAATGCACAGACAGTGGGGTGTTTTATATTTGTTCATGTTGAATATGAGGAAATTAGGATCAAATCCAAATACGTTTCTTCAGTAACAACAGCTCTCAATTAATTTCATTTTATTTGGAATGGTTTAAACCATCAAAAGTAAACCTTTTGTTATGTTCAATAATTAGAAACACTTTATAATCTCTAATAACTATGTAACTAACCTCAAATAGAAGGTATGTGGTGAACTGAAGAAGAACAGAAAACACTGAGTTCTTAAGTGGGTCTGTGGCTGCACTTTGAGTCTACTTCATAGACACTCCTCCTACATGTTTTCAGTTCAATCCCAAAGTAAATACATTCTGCATTTTCACTATGATAAAAATGACCAGCCTGGAGAGCTGGCTCAGTAGTTCAGAGCATTTGCTACTCTTAAAGTGAATCTTAGTTCAGTTCCCAGCAGCCTTATGTGGGGTACTTGGTTCTCTCTCTCTCTCTCTCTCTCTCTCTCTCTCTCTCTCTCTCTCTCT
>NW_021621338.1:14180753-14241233 GCF_004785775.1 Grammomys surdaster | reverse complement strand
TCTCTCTCTCTCTCTCTCTCTCTCTCTCTCTCTCTCTCTCTCTCTCTCTCTCTCTCTCAAACACACACACACAAACACAGAAACAGACATATACACACATACACACACAGGTACACACACAGGTACACACACACACACACACACACACACACACACACACACACACAGTTATTGGGATAAGTATTCCTGAGCCTGATTCAGGGTGCATTGACAGTCATGGCATTGTGTACCACACAAGTATTTGGATGTTTACAGGACTTGATAAACACTGCTGCAGTCCCTCTAGAAGGAAATTGTGCCCTTTCGGTAGTGGAGGATGTGTTAGACACTCCCTGTCACATTATCATTGCTGGCATTTTTATTTTTACAAGAAAGATTCAATCTCAATATTTTACTTTCCACCTTCATTACAAAAGAAGCTAAATAATTTTTACATTTTTATGTACCATTCTGATTTTCACCTATGACTTGATTATTCATAACATTTAAAAATCTTTTAATTTGTATATACTATCATGTAATCAGAAAGCCACACCTGATTGTCTACTTATTTTATAAATTATGGAGGTCTTTTCTGGAAGACTCTTATTGACTTGACCCAAAACCAAAAATGTATGTCATGTGCCTTGGGAACACACCTTTTGCCTTGGTAGAAACCCAACATACTGCATCTTCTGCAGTCCAATCCTCTTCAATCTAGGAAGGAAAGGAAAATTCTTCTTTTTAAGATGAAAATTGTTGTGCTATTGCAACAAGAACACTGAAGTAAGTATTTCATACTTCCTCCCAATTGTTGTTTCTTGCCAGAAAACTGTTTTTTAAGGTTAAAATAAACAATTGAAAGACAAAAGTCAGAACACAGTACATTCATTACAAGAATTTTGGTTTGAGCTAAAAACAAAGTGATTCAGAAAAATGCATGAGACCCATGATGCCGTCAATATGAAGTGAGTGTTAGAAGGTATAGAGTTTGAATAGGTCACAAACATCAGGAGTCCATGCACTCAGACCATGGGAAACTTCTCTCAGGACTCAGCTTTAGTCCACACAGGAAACAGTGTCAAGGTCTGTAGATCATTTTCTGATGCTTGGGAAAGTGTCAGACAGAAAAATTCTGAAAAAGAATCCCTTAATGTGGTTGTAAGAATATCAGGGACACTGGAGGTACCTGCTGATAACCTGCTGCACTGGGCTGCTCCATTACCTTTTGATGTCTGAGCCTTTGGTTCCAGTTTGAGGAGGTCTGCCTCATTGGATGTTAAGTGTGTGGTGGCCTAGCACTTATTTTGCTTCTAAGATGCAGTGGCAGTAGGGACCAGCAAGAGGCTATCCTGAGATAAAAAGCTGAACAGTTTTCCCTTGTCTATCTTTCCTTTGATCCGTCTCCCTCTTTAACTTTCTGGTGGCTGCTTTCAGCTTTGCATCTGCAGAAGACCAAGAGCTCTCTGGTGACGAGCAGTCACCTTCTATGTTGTATGATCAAGGGCCAATTGCATATTTGAACACTGTTCACCTGGAACATTTGCTTTAGATTTTAATCCTACAGCTTGAAGTGGTTGTTATGGCTATTTTGCAAGAGTGAGTTTAATTTCAGATTGCCCATCAAATGAACATTGCAGTTCTAAAAGGAATTCTGTTTCATATAAGGCACAATGAAGGCAGACATTCTTCTCTGAGACTTTTGTGTACCTTCCAGGAGGTAGAATTCAGCAGTGAAACCAAGGTTGAACTTGTTTTCTGGTGCCATCATAGAACAGCTCTTGTCACAAGGCATCCATGTAATCTGTACACTAAATAAGTGAGACCTCTAATAGGAAGTTGATAATTTTACAATTCTCAGATGAGTTTATCTAAGTCTCGTTTTTTTTTAACCAAAATTTCTTGTAATGTTTTTGCTGTATTTAGATGTCTATCTTTCAGTATAATTTAGTATGTTTTTATTTATCCCTTCAAACTTTGCTTGTTTCTACTTTTTAAATATTTTAAAATTTTTGTTCATTTATTTGATGTATATGCATACACTGTAGCTCTTTAGACACCAGAAGAGAGCATCGGATCCCATTACAGATGGTTGTTGCTGGGAACTGAACTCAGGACCTCTGGAAGAGTAGTCAGTACTCTTAACTGCTAAGCCATCTCTCCAGCCCCCTTGTTTCAGCCTCTTAAAGAGTTTATTTTTGGAGGAGGGACTGTATCCTTGTTTCATTACTTCTTTCTTTTTTTTTTTTTCATACTCCTTAAATGTGAGTTCTGGGGGTTATCAGGCAACTTTCTGAAAAGTTCTTCTCAGACAAGTAGGAGTCCCTCTTGGGACCCAACTGTAGATTTCGCTTTCCCACAGTCAGTGCGAGGATCTCTCTGCAGCGAGCCTCAGAACTTGTTTTTACAGGGCCACACGAGTAGTATAGGTGCTTTGGGCGATGCTCTCTGGATCCTGCTTTGTACATGCAATCATTTCTCATAGCTTTTCTAAGGCTGTCAAGCAGTTTCCACTGAAAATTGCACTTGGTATCTGCAGAAAGCATAAAACAGTTTGAAAGAGAGTAGTTTTAGTAATCAAAAAGGTTAGAAGACTATCATAGGTTAGATTAGACTTATATTAGTTATATTAGCTTAGGTTAGACTTCATTAGGTGCAGATTAAGAAGAAGAAACACAGGATTTTGCCCTGTAGCTTCAATCAGCCATTACACAGGGTCATCGGCACTGGCTCTCTTGCCAGTGCTACCTGGTAGCTCTGTGACATTGCTTTCCCTGGCAGATACTTGTTCATCACCCAGCTCCACATTTCCAAGTGTGCTTCCCCTGCCCATCAGATTTGCAGAATGATCTCTTAGGAAGAAGGGTCACAATGGGGGCTAAAATGCATGAATTATCCCATAAGCCATCTAGCAAAACACTTGTATTGGCCATTCCTACTACTAGCTTTTAGTTGTGATGAGGTGTAAGTTCCGTGCTTATTAAACACAGTCCTTCTAACCTCCCTCCCCCAAATGCTGGGAGATTGGGGAATATTATTATTTATAGTTCACATGATAGGAAACTGAGGTTTATCAAAATGAATAAGTTGCTTGCCCAAAGGGCTACACTTAGTAGTTGCAGAACTTAAAGCTTAGATTAGACTAACTTACACAGTACCTGCTCTGTTGTTAAGCTGCCGTGGTCCTCATCCTGGTAAGAATTCAGTATTACCAAACTTAACAGTTGGCGGAGAGTGTCTCTAACCCTGCTTGGTAAATGGGAGGCCTGAGGGTGATGTGTTCTGATGTGTTCTCTTCTGGGCTGCAGACTTGGGACTTCTAGCTATACTCCCCCAAGGCAGAAAGAGAGCAGAGTGATTCCTTTACTCTTATTGTAAGGCCAGGAGCTCAGATTGTCACAGAATTCCCATCTCCATGATTTTCCTGCTTCTTGACAGTTCAATCTCCAAGTACCACAGTGCTGGCAAGTAGACACCAGTACGTGAGATCTGAAATAGAAAAATTCTCCTGCAGTGGGGGTGTGCTCTTCAAAGCCAGTGGGACCTCTGACTTCAATCTTCTCTGTGTAATATGCCATTATCATTTTTCCTAACTGAAACCAAGGTCACAGGCTGGGAGGGACCTACACAAAGGCAAAACTCATTAGAGGTCATATTAAATTAATTCTGCCTCCTTTGAGAATCCAGTTTAGAGAGGATTATGTAGCAGGCGACAGAATGTCTATACAGGTATGGCTTCAGAAATTAACCTTTCTTTTGGATCTTAAGCCTGGCATCACAATAGAATTGTCCAGGGAACATTAACCAGGTGGGCTTACCCCCACAGAGCCTGATTTCTTGATTCAAGGTAAGACCTGGCCATCACATCTTACAAATATCTTCCTGATTTAGCTGGGGAAGCTGGACCCCTCTAGGGAAGGTTTATAGCTACAGCTATTCAGGAGGGTTATCGGTTGAGTTCAAAACAATCCTAGGCAACTTAGTGAACCACGCTCTTTTAAAACAAAACGTTAAAAATGGTTGGAGATGTGGCTTTGTAATAAAGTACTTGCTAGCTTAAGAGGCCCTGATTTTAATCCCTAATTCTAACAACAGAAACTAGGGCTGGAAAGATGGCTCAGCAGTTAAGGACATTGGTTGCTCTTTCAAGAGGTTCTGAGTTCAATTTCCAGCAATCACATGCTGGCTCACAACCAATTATAATAGAATCTGATACCCTCTTCTGGCATGGAGGTGTACACGCAAATAAAGCACTCATATACATAAAATAAGTTGATAAAATAAGTCTTTGAAAAAAGAAAGCAGAAACTAAATATCAAACACAAATAAATCTAGTCAGGTGAGGGAACACTGATCTATTGCAACTGCTTTATTTTACAGACGTCAGAGAACTCAAGGCAAATTATGTCTTTTTGACATTCACATTCAGAGGATACTACCTTGGTTTCCTAGATATGGCATGCATTCCCAAAACTTAGAAAAAGAAATATTCTCCCCCCCACCCCCTGCCCACCAGTTAGAATTTCTATGAGTAGTCCTGGCTATCCTGGAACTCATTCTGTAGACCAGGCTGGCCTTGAACTCAGAGATTTTCCTGCCTCTCTCTCCCAAGTGCTGAGATAAAGGCATATACCACCATTACCTGGCAAGAAAAATATTGTACAATTTGCCATGAGACCCTACAAGAATAACACATCTTTAAATTGTATGCAGATTTAGCCAAAGCCAGGGCAAGTCTTTCTGTTGTGTAGACAGCTTAGAACTGACATGATTTCCCAAACTGTTTGCTGTCCCTAGGTTCAAGACAGGGAAAATGTAAGTAAGTAAAACAGATTTGTGAAGTCTATAGAAAAAAAAATTCTTTATGTTTGGGAGAAACATTTTTACCCCCTGTGATTTAAGCCGTACAGACTCTGATACTTCTGTAAGGGGCTACATTGTATGGTATGAATGGAATGGGTATGTGGGCAGATGTGTTTGCAGTGGAATACCCAAAGTCTGCAAGTGTTGACCATGCCCACTGAGAAATAATGGATTCTGATCTTCAACATGATGATTGGTGGGTAAGACCTTTCTCTGCTTTTGCCCATGCCCACTCACTCTCCTCAGCCCCCTGCCCAGCCTGTGCTGTCATGGAACCTGTTATCTAACACAACACTTTCTGAGTTTGGAAGAAAAGTGTTGGTCAGCAGAAAATAACCCACAGATTCTTAGAGACACCATATTCTACTGCTGTCACTAGGGTTTAAGAAGCTTGTGTCCTGTGTGCATCTACATGCTGGACATGAGGCTTGCCTGGCTTGAAACTCATTCTGGAACAATCTGGAAAATCTGCCCCTTTGCTTGGCCACTGAGGTCTCCTCATGTTGTGCCTAAGATTATTGAATCCTTTTGGAGTGCAGCACAAAGATGCCAGAGTGTCAACAATAGAGGACTACCTTGTATGCTTGTTGTTCCTTTAGCAGGCTGCTACCAGTGGTGGTCCTGAGCTAGACAAGTGACCCTACAAGGCTTTTCAGATGGTAACAGTGAAACTATTTGTCCTCAAAATTCCCAACACAGACAAGCTCCAGAACATGAACATAACTTCACGGGTTTTATCCAGAGGCAGAGTGAATATGTTACCTTTTTCAGACTGCAAACTCTTACAGTTAAACTGAAATATGTTTGCAATTTCCACGGAGTCCTAAGTATACAATTAAACAGCAGGTAATCGTGACAATCACTGTAGAAAGTGGCGTGAGTCCCCAGGAGCCTGAAGGCCATAGCAATTATGCTCCTGCTGTTTATTCAGGGATTTTTCTCTATATGGCAATTTTCTCTCCTCTTCATTAAAATAGTTACCAGTCACTGAGAAATGCAGCCTCAGTCTGGAGAGATGCATGAGTCAGAGAGGAAACCATTTATATAACCAGCTCTCTGGCCTGGTGCAGGGCAGCAGAACTGGAAGGCTGAGAGCTGTCTCTCAGAAGATTGGGCAGTGGTGCAACCTCTGCAGGATTTTGCCTTAACCACTATGTTATGTTCCCTTCTGGATTACCAAGCAAAACCACTGACCTTCTAGAGAGATATTTCTGTTCTTCTTTATTCAGTGGCTGCAGATGAATTTGTCATAGAAAAGGCAATCTTATTCAGATCTGTTCATATGATAAGATGGATCATCTATAACCTTCTGGTATAAATGGATGATTAATAAAATTAGCAAGGAACCCATATGCTGGTAAGATGGCTCAGAAGTTAAAGGCACATGCTGCCAAGCCTGATGACCTAAGTCCAGTCCCTCTGACTCACATGGTGGAAAGAGAGAACCAATTTCTTCAAGTTGTACTCTGACCTCCATGATATACCATGATCACATAACTATCTTTCACTGCCTTTGTCTCTGTCTATTTCTCTCCCTGTGTCTTTCACACACAGTCTCTCTCTTTCACATACACAAAATAAGTAACGAATAAAAATTAAATTAAAAATGAATCCAATCGGAGGAACAAACATGGAAAGGGAACTGTGATACACTCAGCTTCTGCCTCCAGATTCCTGCCCTGCTGGAGTTCCTGCCACGACTTCCTTTGATGAAGTCCTGATATGGAATTAGTGCTCAGAGTGGCCATAAAGAAGTTTTGGGTCCCTAGAACGGAAGATATAAGTGTTCATGAACCTCTTGGTACGAGATGTATATGCTGTGGTCTGAATTCTAATTATTTGATGAAGCAGGATTGCTTACACTTGAGAAGAACTACTGAACAGCACGTGCCAGAGGTCGAGGTCCAGGTCAAACATAGAAGGACAGCCTCACTGAGCAACCAAGAGTGTCACTTGTACCCATGACATTCTCAGCAACAGCACATTCTTGTGGTGGATTTCCAGGCAGAACTGAGACAGACATTCTTAGCTGAGACACCAAGAGGTGGTTAAAGCAGTGATGGAACTTCAAGTTGATGAAGTCAAGGAAAACAGGACCCATCCACTGTTTGTGAAACTTTGTCAAGCTTACATTGTGTGAGAATAGCCTGCATCAAACCTTTATTTGTAGCCCTCCCCCAAGTACTAAGGATCTTGAAGTTTTAGTGTTGACAATGGCTATTGTGGAACAGCAGTCACGACTGTGGGTAAGAGTAGCAAGATGCTGCAGCATATTGACTATAGAATGAGATGTATCCTGCACCATGGAAGAATCTTCATTGGCACATTTAAGGCTTTTGACAAGCATAGGAATTTGATCCTCTGTGATTGTGATGAGTTCAGGAAGATCAAGCCAAAGAATTCAAAACAGCCAGAACGTGAAGAAAAATGGGTTTTGGGTCTGGTCTTGCTATGTGGGGAGAACCAGTTTCCATGACTGTGGAGGGTCCACCTCCTAAAGATACTGGCATTGCTCATGTGCCACTTACCTGTGCTGCAGGTGGCCCTGGGGTTGGAAGAATAGCTGGCAGAGGAGTACCAGCAGGTATACCTATTCCCCAAGCGCCTGCTGGATTAGCAGGCCCTGTCTGAGGAGTTGGAGGGCCATACCAGCAGGTCATGACCCCACAGGGAAGAGGCACTATTGCAGCTGCTACTGTTGCTGCTACTGCTAGCATTGCAGGAGCCCCAACCCAGTACCCATCAAGACGAGGAACGCCACCTCCACCTGTAGGCAGAGCAACTCCACCTCCAGGCATTATGGTTCCTCCACCTTGTATGAGACCACCCATGGGCCTACCGATTGGCCTTCCCCCTATTTGAGGGACACCCTCCAGGTGTCCCTCATGCATGTCCCCTCCAGGAATGAGACCCCCTCCACCAGGAATTAGAGGCCCACCTCCCCCAAGAATGTGTCCACCAAGACCCTAAGATACAATTGATAAATCTCAGCCTTCTCTTTCCCTACAGTGCTTCTTGTGAAATTGTGTAGCCTGCAAGCTTTTTGACACCTCTTACTGCATTAACTATAGATAATGAATACATAGAGCAATTAAAAAAAAGAATCCAATCCACTTAGTGCAGTGTTTATGTAATGAAGGCTTGATAAAGTTGAGTCGCTGCTGATATGACATTACAATGAGGACAGTATTAATGACAATGACTTCCTCCTCCTCCTCCTTCCTCTTCTTCCTCCTCCTCCTCTTTCCCCTTCTCCTCCCTCCTTCCTCCTCTTCTTTTTACATTTCAGGATCTGTGTCATCAGAACTTAACATAATTGTTTAACATTCCAAACAATCTTACTGAACAAATGTTACCATTGCCATTTGATAGGGAATCATAAGATAAAGCACATGTTGTGGACTGGCCACCATAGAACCAGGGGAGAGATTACCAGGTAGTAGATAAATTCAGTTTAGACAGGGTAGAAAACACCCAGGTTTATTGAAAAGTGTAGGCATCCTTTCTCTGCTTGAGGTGGTGGTGGCCACAGGCCCATGGAAGTAGAGGTAGCAGAAATGGGGGCAGGATTTAGATAGCCATGAATTTGACAGAAGAGCTTCCAAAGACAGCTTCAGTGAGATGGCTCTGTTTTTCTGTCCCAGGGATAGGATTTGTAAGAGCTTTAAGGGGTACAAGTGAAAAAGGGTGATTGGTCATAACATAGTACCTAGTTATTATATGGATGGGAAGGGCTGATTTCTTTTAACACAGCACCTAATTATCATATGGGCAGGCAGCTAGATCAGGACTTACGTACTGAGTCATGCAGCATTTGGAAAATGCTCTGCTTAGGATCATACTTCAAACAAGGCCAGAAATCCGTGCTCAGAGACACTCTCCAAGCAAGGTCAGGTAGAAAATGGTAACCTTGCTGAGAAAAGGAGCCCTCCATTTTGTGTATATGTCAGAGAGCTATGCAGACAAAGTGGACTGTGACCTTACTAGCAGGGTTCTCCAACAGAAAAGACTACAAGGGGTGACGGGTGGGCAGTAACAATGATACTATCTGTGGCATTACCACAGATTAGATTATCTGTTGCATTTCTGCCAGCCTAGGCTGTATTGTAACACAGAAGATTTCATCTTCTTAACTTTCTGCAACCACCTCCTAGGGCCACCTGGCAAGTGTAAAGTCCATGGAAAATTACCCCCTGACCCCTTCCCAGTAGGGTGTGGCCACACTGTCCCAAGAAAAACCACAGATCCGTCCCTTTCCAAAAAGGGTGAAGACACATGGTTCTAAGAAAAACCTTGGGTTATCAGACATACAGAGCCATCTGACAACAGACAGCTCCCCATTAGAGGGTCCCCCACAGCCCATCAATGTCAACTGACCAGTTTATCACCAAAAACACCTGCCCTGTTCAAGCTGTATATATGCTTCTGCCCAAGTGCATTCTTGGCCACTTCTTCTCCTGCGTGAGCAAGCAGCCCCAATGCATTGGACTAATTAATTAAATCCTCTTGTAATTGCAGCGGTTGCCCTCCATGAGTTTCCTTTTTGGGGTCTTGGTAGTGTAGCCTTCGGGCTCCACACAAGAATCTGATATTGCTACTCCAAGAGACTTTCTGGATCCTTGCTATAATTCTCTATAACCAAATGCTTCTTGGATTTTTCATCCTGCATAACCAGTACCATGTGGACAGTGCAGATAAGTTCTGCTGCTGTTTCCAGATGTCTTCCTTGGGCCGCAGTTACAATGGCCTCTGTGTACCTTCAAGGCTGAATCCAAGAAAACACTCCCCTGGGTAGGTTATTTTGTAGCAAGAACCACTTCAGATCTCTCTATTCAACTGAATTTGCATTTTCACAAGGCAGAATCTGTATGTGTGTGGTCTTACCCTCAGAGCCTTTCCTATTGTCCCAGAACAAAGCGTGAACTTTCTCTCTATGCTTCTAACGAATGCGCGAATGCACTGTCTTCACCTTCCTTGCTTGAAATTTTAAACTGGCTCACATTCCTGTGCTTTGTCAAACTTCATTTTCTTCCATTTGTCCTTTCTTGTGGTAGACCTGAATAAGAGCAGTGAGCAATAAACTGAACCCAGTGCTGCCATGCCTCTCCCCCCAAATTAGTCTACTGTCTTTGAATTTAGCCTCACTGAAAGCCTCAGGACATAGGCCTAATGTGGTCACAGTTTGCTACAATGTGACATGAATATCCTGTAGCTCAATTCCTAATAGAATCTTTGTTACTCCCGGAAATCTCAGGACAATGGAGATTGTCTCATGAGTCTCCATTGTCTGGTGTCTCTTGAATCTCCATTGTCTGTTTGCTTAGATTGTGGTTTTCCAAGCTGCTACTGAAATAGTCCATTGAAGTCTTCTTACAGCCTTCTAGGCCATATCAAGGCTACTGCTCCAAATTATGACCATTTTAATAAGCCAGTTCCTAAGGCCTGTCAGCCACATTCTCAGGCTTACTACAACAATAGCGCCACTTCCTGGTATCATTTTTCTGTTTAGTTTTTTTTTTTCTCAGTGGGATGACAAAATAGCTGACTTAAGGAAGGGGGGGGGGAGTTTAATTTGTGTCACAGGTTGAGGGGATACAGTTTATCATAGTGGGGGAAGTGAAGTGACTTGTGTGGTGACTGGTCACATTGTATCTGTTGTTAGGAAGCACAGAGAGGACAATTAATGCTGGCACTCTGCTTGCTTTCTCATTTTTAATCAGAGAAACACTCTGCCTCATGCAGTGGTGCTATACATACCCCTGCTAGGTCTTCCACCTCACCCAACCTCCCTGGGTATTCCTTCACAGAAACACCCAGAAGTTTGTTTGCACTCATGATTAACCATCACTGGAGTGAAGTTACACACTCTGACCCATTCAGTGAATGGCAGGTACCAGATTTAGTTATGTTTCCTTGATTGTATTGGCATCATTGGTCATTCTGTATAATTTCTTTTTCCGAAGTTATTTCAATTGCTGGAATTTTCTACTTTGAGTTCAGTTCTTTCTTGCTTTATTACCCAATATACAATACAACACTAGATTTATTTGATTCCCTTGTTTCTTTGTACTCCATCAACACTGATGCCATACCTCCGAATCTTGTACTCCTCTGAGGGGCTCAGGTAGTGTTTAGAAAACATCCTTGAGTTTACTGAGTATGAACTCTAAGAGAAACTATCTTTCTTTGGCCAAAAGATGTACCTCAGATGTGAGTCTGAATCACTGCCTCTTGCAGCTGCAAGTCTTGCTGTGCTTCTCTGCACCATGTACTGCACTCTCCGTGGACCCTGATTTCTACTTGTAATGCAGCAACAGAGAAATGGATGAAGGAAGGAGGGTGAGGTTCCCCAAAATACTTCCAGCGTCAGTGTTTGGGAGTCTGGGATTTGTCTTTTCCCTAGAGATCTCGAAGGTTCTTCAGCAATATTGTTAAGTCCTTGAAAGAATGAGCATTGGTATTATCTGATATTTTCTGTTGATGAAAAGATGGGGAATCCTCCCTAGATAGCCTCAATCCCTGTCTTCTCCAGGCCTGTTAGCAGCTTATGCAACTCCAACCCTATTTCTTTACTTTTTTTTCTGGTAGCTTTATATTTCTCCAACCTTACTCATATTTCCAAATTTTTTACTTGTCCTTTTGATTACTTTTTTTTAATTTTTGAGATTATAATATAATTACATCACTTCCTCCCTCCCTTTTCTTCCTCTAAATCTCTTCATATACCCCTCTTTGCTCTCTTTCAAATTCATGTTTCCTTTTTTCATTAATTAATATTATTTGTAAATATGTATATACATTCCTATTTAGGAATATATATATTCCTAAATATAACTTACTTAGTCTGTATAGCATTACTTGTATGTATGTTTTCAGGGCTGAGCATTTGGTGCTAGGTAACCAATTGGAGTGCTCTTTCTACCAGAAGACTATTTTCCCTGCTCTCAGCATTCCTTAGTTACCTGTAGTTCTTCCTTTAGGGTAGAGGACTTCTGAGCTTTCCACCACCCACTTTGGCATATCTATTGGTGTCCTTGTACAGGCTGTCACGTTAGTGGAACTTTATAGGTGTAGCTTTGATATAGTCTCATAGCAAACTCTCTGAACTTCTGGCTCTTAGAATCTTCAGACCATTCTTCTACAATGTTTTCCCTGAACAGGGGTTGTGTGTATCCATTGAGATTAGGCTCCACAACTCTCCATCTTGGTTATTTGTGGTTTTCTGTAATGGTTTCCATCTATTGCAAAGAGAAGTTTCCTTAATGAGAGGTGCACTTATCTGTGGGTTTAGTGATAAATATTTTGAATACACTTGGGAGTTATGCTCGTTTAGTAAATTGGTATTTGTAGGTTCTCCTCCAATGTCTGTGACTAGGTTTCCATTGTCAGTTGTAATTCTCCTTTTGTTCAGCAATTCTGTTACAGTGGTGTTGTTTACTACCCAGATATGCATGCCATTACTGCACCCTTAGGGTTACCATGCCATGCTGGTCATTGTGGTTCATAGATATCATAGCTGGAGATGACTGTTGGTTGCTTCCCTCCTTTAGAAGGGACACCTTATCATACAGTGAAAGTTTGTCCTCAGTAGACAGACATTCTGATCAGTTCCAGCTTAGAGGCATATGGGCTGTGTCTGAAGTGCATGATGTCTTTCACAATAGAAATTTACCTTCCACCTCTAGGAGGCAACCAAGGGCAGTGCCAATAGTCTACAATGTTTAGGGGGTCTTTTGGACAGCTCTGACCAACTCAAAAGAGGACTTCTCATGCCTGATGTTTCAGTTTTTATTAGATGATCTTTAGCTCTCAAAGGAGGTGTTAGATTGATGAGATGATTTCATCTGAGCTATAAATGTATATTTATACACAGACTTACATGTACTATTGCTTACTAAAAGGTAGATAGTTAAACTATGATTCCTTATGATTTTCAGACATCTTTACTGTTATTTTACTTTCTTTCCTTCTCCTTCTGTATTTGTCTCCTTTTCGCTTTTAACTAGGCTTTCAAGTTTATTCTCATTTTCCTTTTATCATCCCCTTTATTGTTTGTTCCCCAGCCCTTGACAAAAGTCTCCTTTTGGTTCCCCATTTATGTAGTTACCCCAGGCTATGTGCTCACATGTGAAGATTTGGAAATAGGTCTGGGCTATCTCACTTAATAGGATCTTTTCTAGTTCTACCCACTTACCTGCAAAATTGATGATTTAATTTTTCTTTATAGTTGAATAATATTCTGTAGTATATACGTACTACATATAATTCCTGACATTCTTCATTCATGCTCTGTTACATAACAAATAATAACTTGATGGATCTTACCACAGACATAGTGTTGAAGGAATTGAGATTAATGACATGATCCAGACTGAAGAGCTCATGGTGTAACACTTGTGTGACAAATGTAGAAACAGGAAGAAAAGGTTGTAGGCCCGAAAAGAAATAGACTAAGGAAGGCTTGGGGAAAGAATGTCTGAATGTTGCTTATCCAAGGAGATCCATCTTCACTTCACAGTTTCTTCCACAAGGTGGCATGGGAAATGCAGGTTCAGTAGTGGTAGAGAACACCCTGCTTGGATAGCCTCAACAGCTTTTAGGGGACAAAGGGGCTATTAGCTGATTGAAAGTTCAGAAGAAAAGCCCAAACTTGGCGAGGTATGAGGTCATCAGGAACTGGACATGGATAGAAGAAAAGAGCATGGGCCCTTCTGTGCCAGAGGTGTGAAGAAGTAACTGTCCCTCAGAACCAAGAAAGTTCAGGTCTCTTTCTGCTCTCTTTAGTTAAGTATTTGTACATTATAGAATTAAATGTACTCAATACAAATACATTTTGGGACCTGAGGAAGGAATATAAGCAGTGGAAGAGAATTTGTGTTACAAATGAAGAACAATCTCAATGAAGGGATTCAAGAGATGGGGGTCTCTGATCTGAGACGCCCAGGAAATTATAGATTCTACAAAATTGAAGACCAAAGGCATCACACATGAACAGTACTGTAATGGAGAACACCTCTAACTCCTCCCCTCCCAGGGTCTTGTGTATGCTAAATAAGTGCTCTACCACTGAGGTATCCTCTACCAGTCCTGTATATATGACTTCTGTCCAGTTGTTTCACATAGTGAGGTATGCTTGGGCCAGGGACTGTCACTATTAGGAGGTGTGGCCCTTTTGGAGGAAGTATGTCACTATGGGGGTGGGCTTTGAGACCCTCCTCCTAGCTTCCCGCGAGACATTCTGCTTTTGGCTTCCTTTAGGTGAAGATATACAACTTTTCAGCTCCTCCAGTGCTATGCCTGACTGGACATTGCCATGATTCCTGCCATAATGATAATGAACTGAACCTCTGAACCTGTAGACCCAATTAAATGTTGTCCTTTATATGAGTTGCTTTGGTTATGGTGTCTCTTCACAGCAATGGAAACTCTAAGACAGATGTCATCATTCTTCCCAGCCTACACAGGAATTGAAGTGCCAACTAAACATATAGCAGGCATGAAGGTCCAGTATTCTTGAAGGTGCAGTAGGAGTTTATGGATAACAGTGGGGGAAGCTATGGCTGATGTGCTAAGGAATTAGAGTTGACAGTCATCACAATGAATCCTGCTTGACTTGGTATTCAGATGTTCACATATGAACTGTTTACAGGCATGTATGTGTACATGGGTTACTATAAGCATAAAGAATCTTGATTTGATCACTGAGAGTCTAAAACCCCAATATCAACCAACTCTCACTGTCCTGGTTCCTAGGGTCATTTCTAAAGAAAGGAACCAGGGAAACCTAAAGAAATGACTTAGAAAACTGGGGAAGAAAACACACAAGAGGAGCCTGGGTTGTTGTTCAGTGCCAGAAAATATACAACCACTGCTCAGAAGCAGGATGGAGCCCTCTGAGAGAGCTCCCAGCAGCCAAGGCTAGAAAACCTAAGAAAATGGAAACTAGCACACAAAATAAATATCCCTGTGTCTGTGATGATAAAAATATTTGAACAGGTTAATAAACAAGGGGAGGGTCACAGTTTTAAATGTCCTCACAGGCTCACATGCTGGATGCTGGGTCTCCCACTGGGGGCACATGTAAACAGCAGATCCCTGATCCAGGGATGGAAGGCAGTCCATGGGAGCTGGGATGCTGGAATGTAAAATGGTACCCTAGTTACTTCCCATCTCTCTGTTCGAACATCACGGCATCATGGCTCAGAAACTGCAGAGCCAAGGGTCCACTGGATCTGAGGGACCATGGCGGAAATATCTGCAACCACTAGAGAAAAAAAGGACTTCATTCTTTGAGTTGCTTATCTCAGGGCCTTGTCACAACCAGGGACACCTGACAATAGTGGGAGAAAAAATTGTCTCCTGGTAGAATTTTAGGTAGTTGTGTAAACATTCCACCCTGGGGAGGTAGAACAGAAACCCCGTGGTGCCCCAGGTGCCTCTGTTCCAGATGACTTCATAAGGCATTCATAAGCGCAGGTGTTGATACCCGACACATATGCTGCATACTCATAACTTGTCATTAAAATAACCATGTTAATCCTTTATCTAAGTGGAAGGAGGGGTGATTATTTTCAAATCTTTATGAATTGAGTTTCTGATTTGTCCTCAACCCCACCCCCACCCCGTATAACAATATTCCAATGAGAAGCACTACTGACTTAACCATTTTGTCCATGCTGCTTTCAAACAGGGTGCAGGTTGGTGGGAGGAGTCGGGTATCTATGGAAACAAGCACACTCTAAGTATCCTTGTCCTGTATGAATTTGTATGAAGTACTGAGATGAATGACCACTCTGCAGGGGTTTTAAAACCAGTCCTTGTATCTCAGCTTCCTGGGCTCATGCTGTGCTCCCTTCTGATGAGACTTAGCCTTGTGCTGACAGAAACAGCAGGAATACTGAGAGCTGGGACACTGACAGGACTTAGTCACCATCAGGCAACAGTGGCCTATTTTGGCTTAGACTCTGCTGTCCAGATGTCATGAAGATAAATACAGCCAAACTGTCTTTCCTGCCTGTTGAAAAACAATTGCTCCTAGGACTTACCCACACTCTACTCCATCCAAAGCCTGGACCTCATCAAGCTTCTTACACACACACACACACACACACACACACACTCACTCACTTGTGTTTACAACCACACACAATGTGTAAAAGATTGATAGTTTTTGATTTAGGATTATTTCCTTCAGGCAATTTCAGTGCTTAGGATTGCTGGGCTGTTAAGCTAAACAAACAAACAAACAAACAAACAAACAAAAATCCAAATATACACTAAAACCCAGTGTACGTAAGTAGGGTTTTTATTGTTTGCTGTAATAAAACCAAGAGAAGTTGGGCCTATGATTGAGCTTATCAATGATTACAGTTATCCTTGCACTTTATCATTTTAACTGTGATGATTTTGTTACCTCATTGATTCAAAACAGTTGCTGCAAATCATGTACCTGACCTGAGTTTAGAGGCTGAAGCAGCTAGAGAAGAGGAGAGTTCTCTTAGCTGAGAGACTTTACAAACCCTTCTGATTGACTCTGATAGGAAATCGTTCTCAGACAATGACATCCCAGGCCATACTTCCCTTTGTTTTTCATTGACCATTATTGATCTTATGCTTGTGCCTTATCTGACATAGAAAATGTCACCAGATTTTGGTTGTCCACCCCCAGTGCTGCCACCAGGCTGATGTTGGGCTTCAGGGGAGCTCAGAGATAGAGCTCTGGGGATGGGAAAGTGGAGTCTGAGATGTGGGAAAGCCAGAGCTGCCTCAGGGATCCCCAGGCCTGTGACAGGGCTGGGGCCTAGGGGCATTCTCCAACTCTTGGACATCAGGCACCACTGGGAGTCACAGAAGAGCTAGAATTAGGGGACCTGCAGGCTGAGGATAGCATCTAGCCTGGAGCAGGGGGAAGGGGAAGCTCAGGCTTAGCTCAGGGGTGATTGTCCTTAGCTTGATGGAGGTTGTCTGGGAGTGCAGATGGGCCTCCCACAGGAGATATAGCTGTGACTCTGTAGGTAAAGGCCTTTTCCATGTTATTCATGGCAGTGGTAGATGAAAGAGACAATCTATGTTTATCTATATCATTTATTGCTGAACATCATGGAAAATGAGTACATACCTTACCCTACCAATTTCTCAGGGTGGACTAGAGATTAAATACCTTTTGTAGGGAGGAAAGTCTGGGATTGGAAGCTTATTGGTTAAGCCCTCAAGGCCTCTAGGTACCTCATTACCATGGAGAACTCTGTTCTGGGCCTACTTGGCCACAGGTCACATTTCCTTATGTGACAAGTGTGACACGTGTTCCAGGCCAGGAATCTGGCAAGGAGCAGGGAGTTGCCTAAGTCTCAGGTGTGTACCCACCAAGTCTCCATCAAGGTTTTTTCTTTTTTTCTTTTTTTTTTTTGTACCATGATAGGTCTTTGTCAATAAACAAGACAAGAGGCTATGAGGAGGGTGAGTGACCAAGCATGTCCACCCTGCCATGTGCCCCTCAAGACATCCTGAATATGAACAGAACACTGGAGATCTCTTTAATGCTGTTCCCTGATGGAAAAACTGGAGTACCTTAGATTTCTCAAAACAGATATTGAATGATATCAGAGGACTAGTTAGAAGCTAGCAAGTCTTACCATGATCTGCCTCTGTCACACACAGTCTATTTTGTGATTAAATGACACTCATCCCATATTTCTTCTGAAATCAGTTGGAGAGCTACAATTTTGCTTTGAAGTGTTGCAGCCATGTTGAAGGCCATTGGCTCAGGAATACACAGGGAGAAAGTATCCAGGTATGCTTTCCTATACAAATCAATGCTCATACAGAAAAGGCTTGTTACCTCATTCAGATGTGGAATGTGAATGTGACAGCAGAGGCAACAGGAGTCATAATACAACTACATGGATGAAAGCCACCGGCAAAGGGTGACAGGGTGACACTGAATATTAAGGAAACTGTGCAACCATGACGGTGATGTTGTCTGACAATGCTGGATGTCTTGTTACAGAAGGACTAAAAATGCAAGTCATTTTAACCACATTTCAATTACAACATGCTGCAGGGTGCAACACCAACTGATCCACCTACCTTCCACCCAGATTTTCTCCTTTCTCCAGAGCACAGCATGGAGGAGAAATGTCCTATCAGAACCATCTTCATGCAGTAGGCATTCTGCAGAGAAGTTGCTCCAGTCACTTTCTCTTGATTTGTCAAACTGATAGACAGTGACAGCCCATTGGAAGGGTGAGACCCTGGGGCTCTGCAGGAGATTTTACTCTTGCAGCTTTAGATGTTGCTTTCTCCTTTTGAAGCACTTTAGTCAATGGCATCTTCTCTGGCCATTTCCAGTGTCCCACTCAGGACCTGGAGGATGGCTGCTTGAGGATCTGGCCACCCTCTCTCTCCCAGCTGCTGAGCACTAGGAAGCCCACAGCCTTCCCCTGGGTCCTTCTGGAGAAGACGTCTAGAAGCAGGCAGTTGGTGCTGGTTCTGGATCTCCTTTCTCCTCTCATAATAGCAAGTGAAACTTACCAAGTCAGATAGGTCCTGTTTATATCCAATTCTGTGCTTCTGTGCTTGGAACAAGAATGTTTCTAAGCAAGAAAGGAGTCTAGATTCCAAGAAGAGTGTCTTCTCCAGCTGACAAGAGATTTAAAGACCTTCAGTTTCTGGCTCCACAGTTCTGACCCCTGAGAAGGGAGAATGTATTTCTTTGTTCCTTAGTTTGGGGCTCATTCAAGTGACTTACTGTGGGCCACTGGGTTGTTTCTTGTCAGAGGTGAATTTACTAGAGGCTTAATGAGTGGTACTTTAAGTTCCCTGTTGAATGTTTACTATCCCTATGAAGGTAATCCTCAGGGTCCAGCTGCCCTGTTAGTTATTTGCCTATCTGTGACTAAAATACTTAAGAACACAACTTGAGAGTAGAAGGGGTCATCTCTCAGGTTTACAGATGTTGGTCTAGGGTTGCTGGGTCCCATACACAGGCAGCCCCTTATGGTGGTGGGAACAGGTGGAGGAAGATGATGTCCACGTCACACCAGATAGGAAGCAGAGACAGACGATAGGACAGTGGACTTCAAAGGGATTTCACCAGTGACCTACTTTATTCAGGCCTCTTCTCCTAAAGCTCCCAGCTGTACCCATAATTGCACCTCTGCCTGGGGACCACACATTGAATACACAGTCAGTTGTGTGGGGACACTTCAGAATCTAATCACAACATGGTCCCAGGAGGACAAGAAGGAATGTATGATAGCAAGATGTTTCCTGCTGTTTCAGAGCAATCAAGCCCCAGCCATTGTAAAGATTCAAGAGAAATAATTGAAAGTATGTTCTTTTAAGCCACTGAGTTTTGGGTAGCTTATTATACACACATACCTGACATGGCTGGTCTTCTTATGAATCAAGCCCATGTTGCATGGTGTGCATTCATGGTGTAGGCGCCCGCCCTTTCTGTTTACATCTGTTGGCTTCCTGGCAGGGTATCTCTGAGATAATTTCAAGCCAAGCCTAGCATTTGTCACTTGCTTTATCAAGTCATTTTCGCATGCTTTCCACTGACTCAAGCCTATAAAAGGGACAGTAAAATTTATGGAGGTGATAATTGCATCTAATGAATTTTTCAAGTGAAATTTCCCAGGAGGGTAATTGGAACTAGAAGTGACATTTTTTTTCCCTTGAAACCCATCAAGATTGGCAAAGCATGGAGTTTTCTCCTGGACTGCAGTTAGTTCCTAGGACTCTTTTCAAGTCCTCAGATTTGTCACAGGTTGCTGTTCTTCTGGTACTTTATTCATGGCTTTAATGTGCCCAGCAGGATGCAGGCAGAGATCTACTTCAGCATAGCTTCTTTCGTCCTTCTTAGGAAGTGTCCATCTGATTTCTTTCATATAAATAAAATATTTCAAGGAGGCTGGAAGGAATATTTAGCAGGCAATTACAGATAGACTCTAGATGTGGATTGATGGGCTGTATGTACTTTACAGGTAGACAGCAGCAAGGATTGCTTCTCAGACTGCTTTGAGCTGATCTGGACTGTGCTCTGCTTGAACCCCCTTAGGGTCTATTTTGAATCACTAGAAATATTCATTTTTCAAGGAACTAGTTATTTACCAACAAACCAGAAGGAGAGCTTGCATCCTGGATTTCTAGCATTAACTCACCCCAAATGCCTGTGGAGTGTTTCTATTACCTGTGGCTATCACACACCCACACATTGTTGAGACTTGCCTACGTATATATTGATTTAGTACATAGATGGACTTCCCAAAGTTACAAAAAAGCTTTCATAGAAGGAGATGACTAGAAGGACCTGCATATTTCATTTTTTTGTAACCTAAGGAAGAATAGAGTTCCCCTGAAGCCATAGCAAATACCATTTTAAGGCATATAAGAGAGTTTTAGTTGGTGAGGGACTAGGCATAGAGTAGCAGTCCCTACTCAACCATTCCTTCTTCATCACAAAACACTTGATACTCAATATGCAGTTGATAATTGTATCTATTGAATACTTCTCAAATGGTTACTAAAATACCCATTTTCACAAAGAAAGAGAGCATATTAATATCCTCAGCAAGAATAAGGATATTCAAAAAGACACGTATGCCCTGCTACTTGGCCATCAAACTATTGAAACAACAGAAATTAAGACATTTAAATTTCCTGTGGCAGAAGGAGAAGGCTGAAGTGCCAGGTAAAGGGAAAAAGCACCTCAAGACAGAAATTTTATACAATTGGACAATTTGTCTGATAAGGTAGATGAGTTGGGAGCTGAGACCAAGATGGATCTGTGACAGGTGGGCTCACACCTTGACCTAGACTATGTAATTATGCATACATCTTGCCTTCAATTTAAACACAAGCTTCATGTTAGGACCTCAAGATATACTTGTGTGTGTATGTGTCTTACTATACCTCTTTGTTCCTTAACCATTGTGGCCACATAAAATAAAAGTTCTTTTCCTGCTTTTCAGGATTTTCAGGATTATCTGTTTATTAATTGGACTTCTGGAAACATGTGAGCCTGGTTTGTGGGGGCTGACTTGGTCCAGACTTTGATCTAATGACCCTGGTGAGAGGAGTGATAGTTTGAATTAGTCTTGCTGCTTGAATAATCTGTATTTATTTCTATGAATGGCTTTTAGCTGTCTCAGGAGAGACAGTAGTCTCCTACAAGAGTCACATGGGGGAAGCAGAAGTCATGAAAGTGATATCTCTTAAGATGGTGACTAAAAGCTGGGGAGCACTGTAGTCTAGTGCCATATGGATGAAGAGTCTGCTGACCCACACATAGGAACTTGGTTTGCATGGCAGTACTGTTGATATCATCATCTTTGAAATGGTGCACAATCCATTTTTATACAAGTGAGTTAACTCAGCATGCTGAGAGTAGCATGAACATTCATAGACTAGCCTGCCTCAAACTTAAGCTCTAATGTGTGTCACAAGTAAGCCAAGGAAAACAATATAAAACTCACTGTCAGAGATAAAGAGATGCTCACGACCAGACTGGTTAAGCTATGGTCACCCTTTGGAAACTATATTAATCTCAGTGACCCAAATTATGGGTAAATTAAAGTAAGCTTTATTTTGTGTACATATCAAAGTTAAATCTATGGTTGTCTCTTCCTAAGGAGGCTTCATGGGACCAGCCTGGAGCCAATTTTTTAAGTCCCTTTTATAGGGCAAAATCACAGGGTGGAGAATTTCCACATAAGCATGGTTATCCATGGCCTGAGTTCAGTATTTCCATTTTGGTCAAGCATCAGGAATGATACATATAGCTTGATCAGGCTAGCCCCTCTTGTCCTGGGAATACTTTTATTCCTGCCCATCATGTTAAAGCTTGTCTTTAACTACGTGAACAGGCTTGCAGCCAAAGTATATGACTTGAAACTGATAATGGCCCCCCAGACAGAGTTATTAATTTAATAGGCTGGCAAGCCAAGGGTGAGTAAGATTCTGCACAGAGCCTTACCAACCTAAGACAGAAGTGCATTGCTCATGATAATGCATAGTCCAAGATGGGTAAGGAAGGCTTTCTTGTCAGAACGACCTAAGACAGGCTCAGTCTGGTTTATGAAATAAAAAAAGGGGTAGAGGCAGAGAGCTTTTGGGGCTACTTGGCAAGAATCTGACATGGGCCAAGGCCAAGGAAATGGGCTGACTGCTTAGCAGGAATATGACATTGGCCAAGAACAAGGAAGTGGGCTTCAGGCAGAAAGCTGACATAAGGCTAGAACAAAGAAGTAATTTCAGGCAGGAATCTAAATCTTAGGCTAGAACAGAGAAGTATTTATAGGCAGAAATCTAAATCTTAAGCTAGAACAAAGAAATAGACTTCAGGCATGAAAATGACTTTGGGCTAGGACAGGGAAGTAGGTTCAGATACTTTGATCATCCTGATAAGCCCTTAGAAATAGTGATCACAGAAGTGATCACAGGACTCTGTTTATTGTCATGCATGTTCTTTGATTATCTGTATTTATTGTCTTCCTTGTTCCTGGGCTATTTGCATCTATTGTATTGCTAGCTCCTCAACCTGGAACTGACCTTAATATTTGCATATTATTTAAACAGTATAAAGGCAAAAAAAAAGAAGAGGAGGGATGGGATAGGGGATTAATGGGGAATGGGGAAGGCACATGGCATCTGAAATGCAAATAAATAAAATATTGAATAAGGAAAAAAAGTGAGACCAGGCAGTTAAGGAAAGTGGGACATGGCACACCATTTTTGAGAATGTGTGCTTCTGGGAGTGTTTGATAATTCTATGATATGGGGTGTAGTATGCATCCCAGCACCAAGACATAGAAATTTATATTTTATAATAAACAGAATCTTGGCTACAGATTCAAAATAGCTTCTAGGAACAAAATGGAGACTGACTGGTTTCTCAACTATTGAGATAGGTGTTGTCATTTAAAAAGTTCCTACTCAAGAACTGAGCTATTGAGATGTACCACAAACTAATAATTATTTTATTTTTTAGATTTATTTTATATGTATGACTGTTTTGTCTATATGCACTGCATGCAAGCTTGATGCCACAAAATCAGAAGAGGACATTGGATTCTCTGGATCAGGTGGTTTTGAATCATCATATGCGTGTTGGGAAATGAATCCAAGTCATCTGCAAGAGCAGCACGCTCTCTTAACCACTAAATCATCTCTCCAGCTCCTCATAATGTTTTAACTAAGTTTATGATTATGTGTGGTAGCATGTCCTAGCTATCCTTGACTGAGAAGTGTGAGTGTCTGTGTGTGTGTGTGTGTGTGTGTGTGTATGTGTGTGTGTGTGTGTGTGTGTGTCCTCAGCATGAGGGCTTCAGTCTATAGATGGAGAGGTGTTGGGGGAGGGGTTGCTTCCTAGGTCAGCTTTGATCAGGCTCGGAGTTGTCCAGTGTGATTGAGCTATTAGCTATCCAATAATTCTAAATAATTTTGGGGGTCTTCTGCAGAAAAGGTTAATGTATAATATGTAAATGCAATATCAGTTAGAGAAAATCTTAGCCCAGTGCACCTTGCCCAAATTTCTATAGTAGAAAGTAGTAGAATCAGGATTTGATAAGCCTCAGAGAGAATCTTGGCTCTATTAATTTCTATCATGTGAATCAACAGCTATTCCTCTGGTTTTTCACCATGGTTCTAATAGATAGCTATGTGTTTGTGCATGTGTGCATGCATGTATTATGTGTGTTTTTGAGTGTGAAAAGAGAGGGAGAGCAATTCCATGATAATTTTTTATAGCAACTGACAAATTTCTGCTCATTTAATAATACAAAAACATTATTTATACAGAAAATAGGCCATGTCAAATTAATTTGTATTCTGAAATGTCTACTGAAGAATCCAAATACATTTTTAAAACAATTGAATATAGAGAGTGGTCATAATCAGAATATTAGGAGGCCTGTGTGAATATCAGATATATAGGACTTATTTCCATTTGACTGAATACTGTAATCACAGCTCTTCTTCAAGGAGCTAGCATGACTTCTTCAATGACTTCCTGCCCTGACATTCCTCTGCATGATTATTGTCCACATAACCTCCATTTGTACTTTTTTAAGATTCCTTCCTAACTCAGGTGGTGTCTTATTTGTGTGTTTGTTTGTTTTCTTTTATTGAAAATAATTTTTTTCTCATACAATATATCCTGATTAGCTGCTTCCTTTCCTTTAGTCCTCCCAGTTCTTCTTTACTTCCCTTCCCATCTGGATTCACTCCTCTTTCTGTCTCTTCTTAGAAAACAAACAAGCATAGCTAAACTGGTGAGGATGTAGAGCAAAGGGAGCACTCCTCCATTGCTAGGAGGAGTGCAAACCTTTACATCCACTATGGAAATCAGTGTATGGTCCCTCAGAACAACGGAAAACAATCTACCTCAATACCCAGTTGTACCACTCTTTTCCATATACCCAATGAAATGCTTCATTGTATAACAAAGATACTAACTCAACTATGTTCACTGCTGCACTATTCATAACAGTCATAAAACAGAAACAACCTAGATATTACTCAGTTAAAGAATGTGTAAAGAAAATGTACATTTACAGAATGGAGCACACTCAATTGTTAAAAATAATGAAATAAAAAAATTTGCAGGCAAATGGATCAAACTAGATTAAAAAATAAACTATCCTGAGTGAGGTAATCAGACAAAAAAGGATAAATATGGTATGTATTTCCTTATATGTGGATATTCACTGTTAAGTACGTTATAACCAAGCTACAATCTGTAGATTCAGACAGGTTAGATGTAGAGGAAGGAACTAGACGATACTAGGATCTCCTTGGGAGGGATAAATATAATAGATTTTTATGGGTGGACTGGGGGTATGGGGGATAGTAATGAGAGGATCAGGTGGGAAAGGGGATGGGAAGATCAGGTTGGGAGGGATATTGGAGGGGGGATTGAGGAAGGGATTGTAGGGAGAGAAAACTAGATGGAGGGACATTTGAGGGAGTGCCATAGAAACTTTCTAAATTGTATGAAGGTAATCTTAATGAAGTCTCCAAATAATGAAGGAGATCAAGTCACAACAGGCTATCTCTTGTCACCAATCAAAGCTTTCAGTACTGGGACTAGGTCATGTCCAGTTGAGATGTTGGCCAAAGGGATCCCATGAAAATTTCCAAACAACCTAGGCTATTGCTAAAACAGTGGATTGTTCTCCACAAAATTACAGCAATACTCATTGCTGAAGACAACATCTACACAAGTCATTGACCTTGGAGAGGTAGAGCTAGAACCTATATCCCTATGTTTTAGTGTCTTTAGTATGGGAATGTACTTTGCATTCTACCAAAAGAGAAACATAAACAGAAACCCAGCCACAAAATCTCTGGTCTACAGTGTTTTTCTGCCTGCAAAATATATTAAGGCAAAAGTGACACAAAGCTTGTGAGAATAACTAACAAATGTCTGATTTGTCTTAAAGCTTATGTCATGAAATGGAACCAATACCAGATACTGCTTGAATGACCAACAGTAGGATACTAGATAGCCCAGACACCTAGGGTAAATCCAAATACTACTGACTTTAAGAAAATGTGGTGATAAAATGACTCCTAATGATATTCTACTATACTTATAGGTTAGTGCCTTGGTCAGCCATCATCACAGAAGCTTCCTTCTGCAGCAGGTGGGAACAAATATAGAGATCTGAAGCCAGACATTACACACACAGAGAAAAGCCTTGTAACACACAGCTATTAATGAAATGTCTCCATCAATTCTCTTCTCTTTGAGCTAGGTAACTCCACAGAAGAGAAGGCAGAAAGAGTATAAGGGTCAGAAGGGATAGAGAATACCAGGAAAACAAGCCTCTCTGAATCAACTGAGCAAAGCACATATGATCTCACAAAGACTGAAGTGGCAAGCACAGGGCTTATACTGTTCTAAACCAAGTTCTCTGTCTATATATTATAACGTTCATGTTGGTGTATTTTGGAACTCAGGGGGTCTCTGATTCATGTGCTTTCTCTTGAAGCTCCTTTCCTTCTGTTAGTTTTCCTTGTCCAACTTCAGTGTGATTGTTTTTCTCTTATCTTATTATATCTTTTGGTACTTTTTGTTATCTCTTAGAATTCTGTTCTTTTCTAATGAGAGAAAAGCAATGGATCCTGATGGGAGGGTAGGTGGGGAAGAACTGAGAGGAGTAGAGAAAGGGAAACTGGAATCAGGATATAATGTATGAGAAAAGAATCTATTGCCAATAAAAAGAAAAAAGAAAAAGAAAATGAAAACAAGCAGGCTTCCAAAGGATGATAATACTATATGATATGATAAACAAAACCAAACACATTGGAATAAGACAAAAACAAATGAACAGAAGGTAAAGAGCCCAACAAAGGGCACAAGAAAAAGTTATAGATGTTATAGATGCAGAAACTCATTTGTTGTCTTACTCAGAAATCCTGTAAAAGCACAAAACTGGATGCCTTAGCATATATGCAATGGACCTACTGTGTAAGCAAAATAAAACAAAAATAGAAAAATAAAATTTAAAATGAGAAAAGAAAAGGGAAATCTTTGATGGGACATTAGGAGAAAAGGAAACCTCCAAAGATGCCCTTAAGTTTATTATCTCTTGGCCATCTACTTGGACATGTGGCCTATCCTTCCCATTGAAACTCCCTTGGATGAAAATAAATTTTCATTTGCAAGTATCTATCAGTTGGAGATAGTTTCTAAGTTAGGAATAGGGCATGTATTCACTACTTCTTTAAGCTCTAGTCTTCCATGTTTAGATGGCTATGTTTCCATGGTGTACTCCATCCCCCTTGGCTCTTTCACTCTTTGCACCTCCTCGTCTGCAGGTATGGGTTCCATCTCCTGAAGTAGGCCTTAAGTCAAGTCAGATATTGGTTGGTTGCTCCCATAAGCTTTGTGTCACCTTTTGCCCTAGCATATCTTGTAGACAGAACAACTTACTGTAGATCAAAGGTTTTGTGGTTGACTTACTGGCATAAGGCATGATCCTGATCAGGTATTTAATATGAGGAAGAAGGCATGCTTGTGTTTTTTCTGCAGGATGCTGAAGGCTGCCAGAGCAATCAGTGAGACATGCTGATGCCTTGACAAAGAATGATGCTGACCTGTGAGCTTGCTGAGTGCCCTGACAATGGCGACATATGTTCCCGACCCATCATTACTTACCTGTACCCAAGATGGGACTATCTGCTTTGCCTCAAGTTTTTAGATCTTGTGGAAAAGAGAATCAAAAGAAGAAGTTTTAATGACTCTCATATTTTTCTTAAATGTGACCCGTTATTTGGATTCAATCATGTAATGGTCTAGAAATCAATCCAATATTGGAAATAACAGTCTTCATTTGAAAGTCTGGTTCTGGACATTTTCAGAGACATATTTGGAAATTAGTTGCAGTTCTTTATGATGTTATGTTAGCAAGAGATAGAGTTGGGGAAAGATCTGGATTTCAAACAGGTGTTAGCACATGTGTTAAGGCTCTTTTAGTTGTCAAGTTAAAATTACTTTTGTTTCTTTTACAGTATTTAATGTAATTTGCATTGATTGTATATCTTCTGATTGTGTTAGTGTGTTGAAATCCAGCATGTCAGTTATGGAGGTCTGTCAATGAGCTTTTGTTTTATTTTCCTGAGTATCACAGAACCTTGGTATTCTAAAAATAGCTTGCAAATACTGGAAGAAATGAATCAGACTTTAAGCAGAAACAAGAGGGTAGTGGGCTTGATTATTCCTGGTATAACAGGTTTAATTACATTAATTGCTAGCACCACTGCTTCTACAATTGCTTTGACACAAGAAGTTAAGACAGCTACTTTTGTTAATCACTTAGCAAAAAATGTTACTAATGTGTAGAATATACCAGAGGATTTAGATAGGCAGTTGGAAGAACGGATTAATGCTCTTTATCCTATTCAAATTATTGAATGGAGGTTCAGAATTTAAGAGTAAGGAGCCATCTTGAGTGTCACACCAAGTACCATTGGATTCATGTGAGTTCTAAAATTTACAGTGGTAGTCATTATATTTAGGAAAAAGTTTAAAGACACTTGCAATGTATTTGGCATAACTCTTTCACCTTTCTGGATGTTTTAACTTTACATAGTGAGCTTATGAATTTCAAGAATGCTGCTCTGCTGAGCATTGATTCAGCAGATACTGCTGATAAAAGTACTCATGGCCTGAGGTCAGTATTTCTATGTTGGTCAAGCTTCAAGAATGCCATATATAGCTTGATCTTGCTAGGCCAGTTCCCCCCCCCCAATACTTTTATTTCTGCCCATTGTGTTAAAGCTTATCTCTAACAACATCAACATGTTGGCAGCCTAAGTAGATGGCTTGAAACTGAAAATGGACCCCCCCCACCCCGACAGAGTTGTTAATTTAACAGTCTGGCAAGCCAAGGATGGGTAAGACTCAGCAGAAAGCCTTACCAACAACCTAAGACAGAAGTGCATTTCTTTTGATAATGCATATTCCATGACAGGTAAGGAAGACATTCTTGTCAGAATGACCTAAGAAAGGCTCAGTCTTCTCAATGAAATTAAAAAAGTGGAGAGGTGGAGAGCTTTTGGGGCTGCTTGGCAAGAATATGATGTGGGTCAAGGACAAGGAAATGGGCTGCTTGACAGAAATATGACATTGGCCAAGGACACAGAAGTAGGCTTTAGGCAGGAATCTGACATTAGGGTAGAACAAAGAAGTAATTTCAGGCAGGAATCTAAATATTAGGCTAGAACAAAGAAGTAATTTCTTACAGGAATCTAAATTTCAGGCTAGAACAAAGAAGCAGGCTTCAGATATGAAAATGACTTTGGGCTAGGACAGGGAAATTGGTGCAGATATTTTGGTCATCCTGATAAGCCCTTAGAAACAGTGATCACAGGAGTATTCATGCAATTTTGCTTATTGCCTTGCTTGTTCTTTGACTATTTATGTTTATTATCTTGCTCATTCCTTGACTATTTGCGTCTATTGTATTGCTAGTTCCTCAACCTAGAACTGATCTTAATACTAGCATGTAATTAAAAAGGTATAAAAGCAAAAGGGAGGAGGGGTGATGGGATAGGAGGGTTCCAGGGAGGGGAAATATAATGACATCTAAAATGTAGATAAATAAAATATTCAATTAAAAAAAGGTTTTGTGGCTGGGTTGGTGTTTAGGTTTCTCCTTTGCAGCCAGCAGAGTACCCTTCTATATCAAAGATGCTAGAGTATAGGGTCAAAGGCTTTATGTTGATCTCAGCTCTACTTCTCTAAGTTATATAGGTGTTGTCTTCAACAATATGGCTTTGCTGTCAATTTAAAGAAAGAATCCTGTATCTTGGCAACAGCCTAGGTTGTTTGGGAATTCCCTCTGGATCCCTTTGGTCAGCAAGTCAATTAGATGTAACCCAATCCCAGCACTGGAAACTTTATTTGGTGACAAGAGATGTCCAATTGGAGCAGTGTCTCCCATATTATTTGACAATTTCATTTAGATTGTCTTCATATATGTACATAATTTAGGAAGCTTCTACTATATGAGGTTTTCATACTACCACTCAAACACCTCTTAATTTCAGCTTTTTCTCTGATATCCCCCCTCCTATCTTTCTTCCCTTCTTTTACTTAAGTAGTCTTTCCATTCCAGTTGCAGTCCCACCATTCATAGTCATTTGTAACTATTTTTTCACTTACTTAACAGCTAATATTCGTATATAAGAGAATATGTACCACATTTGTCTTTCCATGTCTGGATTACTTCACACAAGGTGATTTCTGTGGGGTGGTAGGTTGTGAGAGGCAGCTGGGTACCTGGTTGAACACAGGCCTTGAACCCCAGAGACCCTAAAGGGATGATAGGTATTCTGTCTTGCTCCTGGGCCCTGGTTCCTTTCATTTAGGACAGCCCTCTACAGCCCCTCCCAAAGAGAGGTTTATGTCATGTAGAACAGGTAGAGGGCATGACTACAGGCCGCAGAGCCTCAAGAGATCTCCATATTAATGGGACCTAAAGGTCAGGGGTGTAGCCAATTAAGCATAGGGTACAGCTTCATCCACTTTCTGCCACAACAATAAACCTTTTAAAATCATGGACTTCCTCTCGTCTTTGGGGCCTGCCATGTGGGACTGTAGAGGAGGTCTTCAACTACTGAGCTACAGTCTAATCTCCCACCGAGGACTTATCTGTGTTGTAGCCATGGAGAGGCTGCCAACCCAAGCGAAGCTAGCTGAACCAGCCATGATCCAGCCAAGTGAGACGCCCCGACCAAGAGTCTCATCTACTCTGTACCCGTATGACCCCTGACCTCCGACTCCCAGTCTCAGTCCTTCTGCGGCCTCTCAGCTGTGTCTGGGAGCCCAAGGGCTAAGACCAGCTGGTCTTTGGTCAGATGCCTTGGCCTGGGGACCCGAAACCCAAGAGCTCCGGCCCACGTGGGACCTCAGACTGGGATCTCCCCACGTCGGGAGTGGAGCTCTGTGGTTTCTCATAGTCTGGTGTCAGCCTGGTGCCATGTGGAGTAAACTCAGTCCAATTCCTGTGCTTGTGCTTCTGCCCTCTGAGCCTTGGCTCCAGCAGCCTGAGGTGGCAGACGTGCAGGACCCACAACTCAGCCCAACAGGATCCATGCCCAAGCACGAGCCACAGCCCCACAGATTTCTTTCTAGTTCCATCCATTTATCTGTGAATTTGATTTTTTAAATAGATAAGTAATACTACATTTTGTAAACATGCCACATTTTTTTTTATTTATTAATCTGTTGATGGATGTCTAACTTGTTTCAATTTCTGACATTTATGAATAGAGCAACAAAGAACATGGTAGAACAAGGATCTCTGTGGTAGAACTAAGTGTCTGTGTATATATGCCCAAGAATGGTATAACTGAATCTTGCAGTAGACTGATTCCTATCTTCCTGAGGAACCACCATACCAATTTCCACAGAAGCTGTTTAAGTTTGCTGTCTCAACAGTGTTTCCCTTATTTCGCATTCTCAGCAGTATGAGCTGGCATTTGTTTTATTGATCATAGCCATTCTCAAGGGTGTAAGACAAGCTTTACTTTTTTAATCAGTTCCCAAGTGTGTAACGCTCACATTTCCTATTGATAAAAATTTTTATTGTTATCATCATTTCCACTGAGAGAAGACATGCAAAAGTATAGGGCCTCCGGACTGTAGACAATATTTGTAGATTAGCAATTCTTCTTAGAAAAGGAGATGTAATGATGCATAAGTGAGTCTGAATGATATTTCTAAGCAGGGCTTTGTCTTCTCAGATGAGATTTCCAGTCTTCCACCCCTTGACTCTGAATTAGGGCAACCTCAGTGATTCTGCTCAGTAATGAACCTGGTGTCTGGAAGGTACAGAAGCAGAACATGTGAAAGTCAAGATCACAAATGGAAGTATACTTTTGCTTGTTTGTGTTTTGGTACTAAAAGTGTATGCAGGGACTTGTAGGCAAGAATTATGCCACTAGGCAAGATCTTAACCTTTTTTTTTGTACTCTGTCTTATAGTGTAGACCAGCTCTGAACTCTTTTTGTATACTCTCATATTGTATAGACCAAGCTTGCTCTGAACTTGGAATCCTCTTGCCTCAGCTTTCTGAATACTTGAATAGCAGGCCTCTGGCACCAGTCCTGGTTTAAACACAAGTTTATTTTTAATTTTCACCAATGATCAGAAGTTCACACAGGGCAAGTAGGCAACTTTATTTTCCAAATGAAAATGATGACTTGTGCTTTTCTCTTACTTTAACTAACAGAAGAAAAGGAAGTAACTTTGTTTATATGACCATAGTCACTAAAGAGTTCAGTTGGAAATACTCTAAAAACCTGCTGTGAAATGCAGTGGAAGCTCTCCTCAGCTCTCCCAGGCTTTGGCCTAGCTCAGGTAAAAGCTCTGACTGAGAAGATGAGACACGTGGCCTCACCTATGACTCCCATGGGACCTTGCTTTCCCTAGGCAGCTGCTTCCTGGAATTCCAATGGGTTGAGATGGGAGAGAGGAACATACTCTAGCTGTCAAGCACTGATAAGTTCTGTGAAAATCACTTAGTGGTAATGATAAGATTTTTACATTCTCTCTATAAGCAAAGCTCCTTCTGATGCATGTTTTTCTGTACATAAGCAGAAACCTTGGGGCTGGGCAATTGGACTTTTCAGTGGTAGGTATGGGACACTTCCTTGTTGCCTTGCCTACCTCGAGCAAAAGGACTATCCATCAGGCAGGCTAGCCTTATTTCTGCAACATCTGTCTTACATACTCCATGAATACCTTGAGAAAATAGTTTGGTAATCAATATTGTTTCCTCAGTTGCTGAAGGTGTCTTAGTCAGAGTTGCTTGAAAAAGTTTGTCCAGACATTTGCTATCATGGCCCTCAGTGAACTCTGACCTTACTGTGCTTTCCCTCCAGGACAAAGGCTGGGCACTAGTAGGACTGCTGTAATTAGTTCTAAAGAGGAAAAGCTTTGACTGGAACAGACACAAAACTTTATTTAATATAAGTCTTCATTTGCATGTCAGGATTACTGTGATTGGTACAAAACAAACCTTAATTTGCATACAAAATATGCTGTCATTTATTCAAATGTTGCTCCTCTGTCCATACAAGCAAGTTACTTTGGCTTACTTGGTGAGGTGGCTGGGAGATGGTCCTTTTTGTTGCCTCTTCTGCCTTTGCAACTGTAGACCCAATCAAAAGCTTCTCTCTTCAGTGTTCTCTGGCCTCTTCTCAGGACTATGAACTGATTTGGATGCATAAAAAGAAGCAACAGAAATAGTAGAGCAGTGACAACTAGTGTTAGCTTGACCAAACTGGGGTACGGAAGCTGGCTACTTATCAGCTGAAACATGACTGAACAATGTGGTCAAGGCCAGGGAAAGGGCAATGGAAGTAGACTTATAGCAAGAGAAATCTCTGAGCTGTAGCTGAAGGATGGAAGGAACCAGAGAAGAGAAAACACAGGCTCTGATTGCTGGTAGAGTTCCAGAGGGCTTTCAAATCTTAGATTCAAGGGTCTCAGATTTCTCAGACCAAGAAGTTAACAGTTTGGTGTTAAGGAATCCTGACTTCTGAGGCTAACACAAGAACTAGAACACTGGTTAGTGTCCAGGACTAATGAGTCCTAATGATACTCAGACCTCTCTGGCAGAAGTAAAACAAGAAGAAAGTAAGGACTGAGAAGCCTCTATCTGGTCCATAGAGGAGACAACGGTCCTCCCACCTGCCTGCTGCTCTAGCAGTTGAATAGTTTCTCCTTGTTACTCTGAACACAGCAATCTAGTCATCTTATGGGTAGCAGGGAGAAGGAGAGGGAGAGGAGGGAAGAATATGAAGGAGAATGCAATACTTTGGGGCCAAACACATGTTTAAACTTCCAAGTGATGCTTTCACAAACTCATGGAGAATGGGCTGGCTTCTTCTCTTTTTTGTGGTCACTAGGACCTAGATGAACATAGTACTATTTCAGGGAGACTAAGGGGATTCATTCCTTAACTTTCTCAGGAATTGGCCAACCAGTATCCCTGTTCATTCTATTTTGAACCCTATTTGCTGGCATCTATCCCTGGAGAATCCTGTTGGAAAGACTGTTAGGAATTCTGTGCTATGTCTCTTTTTCCTACTCACCATCCCTCTTTCTGATCAATGGAGATTTCATGTATCCAATACTCCATTGAATTCTGAGAGCCCATGGCATGTTCAAACCAGCAGCCTCCTGAACACCACGACAGCCAGTTAACTTATCTCTGAGATTTGTATGTTTACCTGGGAGCAGAGGGGTAGGAGAGACTGTATGCTAGTTTTCTGAATGGAGAACAGTGAATTTTGCAAGAAGCCTTTTGTGACTTCTCTTTACCAGGCAGCAGCACTTTCCACCTCTGTCCTAGGAGGTAGTAGACATGTAGCAGATTGCCATTATACTATAAAGAAATTCTTCCGAAAATCGTCCTCCTCCATTCTCCGACATCTCCATCTGACAAAAGAGTGTGGAACTTGTTCTCAAGCTTCCTTCGTGAAGGTTCAAGTGCTATCTTGGCAACTTGCTTTTTACTTTCACATTCATTGAAGCATTGTGTGGTTCCCTGTTCCAGAGGGTGTCCCACGATGATCTTTGGCCTGGCCTGGTACTGGAGTCCGGACCAAGAGGGCAGAGGGCAAGCAGGGAGGGGAGATCGGCTGCCTCTGCTGCTGCCTCTGCTCACATTTTTGCTGTCACCACTGCCACTGGGTTACTCCCAGGTGATGCGCCTGTCACTCCATTTGCTGAGCCAGCCAGGGCTGGGCTGATAAGAAGCCAGCTAGCTGGCAAGGAGGTGTCCCAAGCAGGTTCCAGGAGAGCAGATCTCTTCCCAAGTGTTACAGCTCTTGTGACAGAAGCTCTCGGACCCTGGGATGATTCTCACACATCTTTACTTCTCTTCAATAGAGCCCTTATATACAGTTTCAGGGTGAGTTAGGGTCTGGCAGCAGATAACACCTATTGGCTTTGTCTGGGAGCTTGGAGATACCTCATCTACATATGGGAGAGCCTGAGGCACTGTTCCTCGGTGACTGATGGCCATAGACCTCTCTGTGGGAGGGGCTGTGGAGGGCTGAAGCTAAATGAAAAGAACCAGTGCCTGGGAGCATTTGAGGATTATGCTCAACCAGGCACTCAACTGCTTCTCACAGCCCACCACCCACAGCATTGCTACCCATAGGAACCTTCAGTTTTAAAATTCTGTCCATTGAATTCCATCAACCAAAAATGTCATTTTTCTCCGTGTAGTTGCATCATCTCACTATGAGTCAAATCAGCTAATTGCAACAGGGTTCAGCTGAACTCAGTGTTTATTATAGGCATGTATGTGGACATAGACACTGGTGAGCACTACACCAAGGTGATCTCGCTAACATAAGGTTGTGGAAGAAGCAAAAGCAGAAGAGCTTTTCTCAGAGCATCAACAGTAACAATAGCAGCAATAAAAATAGTAGTAGTAGAAGTAGTAGTAGTGGTATTTGTAGTAGTAGTGGTAGTAGTTAGTAACTGTCTATTGCAGGTAGACATAGGTAAAGCATTGATTCTCCAAGATGAATTTTGAAGAAGGAAGGGACTTTCTCAAGCAGTGAAGAGGTATGGACATCAGAAGCCGAGGAAGCTGTTCAGTGTCCTTGAGCTTCAGCCTAGAGGTTTATAAAATGAGTGTAGTTATCTCAGGAGACTTTGGAAAACCTCATAACTTGAACAATTTTTTGTGTAATATTTTGTTTTGAAATTCAGGTTCTTTGAGAAGCAGGTGCAAATACAGAATTATGAACTTTGCAGGTAAATGGGTGGACCTATAAAAATTCATTCTGAGTGAGGTATCTCAAACCCAGAAAGATAAATATGGTATGTATTTGTTTATATGTGGATATTAGCTTTTAAAGCAGTGATAGACCAAGCAAGCTACAATCTGTAAAAATCACAAAGTTTAAGTACAGTATAAGGGATCAATCCCCAAGGAAAGGGGAACTAGATAGTTATTGATGAATGAGGGTGGGGTGGATGGATCTGAAATGGGAGGATCAAGTGAGAAGGAGGGTGAACTAAAAGGAGAGACAGCTAATATTAAGGGCCTTTGAGTGGTAGTATGGAAATCTAATACAGTAGAAGCTTCCTAAAATATATACATATATGAAGGCAATCTAAATGAAATCAGCAATAACAGGGGAGATAGAGTCCCAAGTGACCATCTGTAGTCATCAAATGAGGTTTTTAATTCTGGGATTGAGTTACATCTAATTATGTTGTTGTCCAAAGGTGTCCTATGGGAATCCCCAACAAGCCAGTCTGTTGCAAAAACTATACGTTGTACTCCACAAACTGATGGCAAGGTTATATTGCTGAAGACAACATCCATACAACTCATTGAACGTGGAGAAGTCGAGCTGGTACCTACATAGAGCTTTTACCTCCATGTTCTGGCATCTTTGATACACAGAGGTATTCTGCATGTTACTAAAAGAGAAACATAAACAGCAACTCAACCACAAACCTGTCATTTATAATGGTGTCCTACCTGCCAGTGCAACAGTGGTACTACAAAGTTTGTGAGACTAACCAACCAATATCTGACTTGACTAAAAGCTAACTCCATGAGGTATAACCCATACTTGACACTGATTGGGTGGCTAAGAACCAGAGACTTAGGATAAAAGCAAATACTACTGGTCTTAAAAAAAAATCAACAATAAAATGATGTCTAATGATAGTCTTCTCTGCTTATAGGTTAGTACCTTCCTCAGCCATCATCAGAGAAGTTTCCTCCTGAAGCAGATGAAAACAAATAGACTCACAGACATTATGCAGAGAATAAGAGAACTTGGAACACTCAATCCTAAATTGGATGTCTTTTTAATTCTTCCCCTCAGATCCCAAGGAACCCCATAGAAGAGTAGGCAGAAAAAGGATAAGAGCCAGGGGGATAGAGGACACAAGAAAATACAACCCTCCAAGTCAACATGAGCAGATCTCATATAAATTCACAGAGTCTGAAGTAGCGAGCACAGGACATGATCTCCACCAGGTCTCCTGTGTATATATTATGGACTCCAATTTAGTGATTTTACGATAGTCCTGAGTGTGAAAATGAGTGCGTCTCTGATTCTTGTGCCTTCCCTTGGGCTCTTCTTTTCTAATTATTTTGTCCATCTCCAATGTGATAGTTGTTTTTGTTTTATCTTATTATTCTTTTTGTTATATTAAAAATGTGAGGATCTTGTGAATAAAAATCATCTATATTAAAAATCCAGAGATATCTATGTAATCTATGGATGGCTTGACAAGGTTATTGATGTGCCCTTGAGTTATACTTGAGTGTCCAAATTCTGCGTCCAGTATATAATGTCTTCTGTGTCTCCTTTGATGTCATTGCAAGTGTTGTGGCTGACTATGAGGCTAACAATTCAGTGCTGGGGTGGCAGTGTGGATCAGCTGGGGTCATGGAAATGGAGGTACTCATAGGTGAAGTTCTAAGAGGGACATTTGTCTAAGAAGAAACCTTGGTGTGTAAATGGTACTTATTTATATTTATAAAATAGAAACTATAAGTGCCAATAGGAACTGAAAATAAAAGTGCATTTTATGAAAGCACATCAGGTTGCCTGATACCATTTAAATATAAAGTGAAAATTTAAGAATAATAGTAATTGAGAGGCAGCAGGAGCCAGGTCTCTTGGATTAGTTAGTGTAGGCCTACTGTATTTTTTTTATACAAACTTCAGTATGAATGTGCTTATTTACTGTATGCCTGAGGCAAAAGCAGTCTATATTCTTGTGGTGACTGGAGGAAATCAGACCCTTCGTCTGGTGGCTCTACTGTCACTTAGCCCCATAATCTGCATTTTCCTAGTGAGGGGGAAGTAATCAGTGAGGACTGGAGGATGCTTTAATGTTAAGCTACACTGTGATCATTCCAAGCACACTTCTTCTACCAACCCACCACCTCTACATGCCAAACTTGCCACCTTGCCGCACCTACATACAAGGCTACCTATACAATTCTGGGCATTTGTTCCTCGGATATAAATCCATGTTAAAGAGAATCAGGACAGATTATGACCATGTAGTGAATTGCCTTGGCTACCATGGTGCTTAGGTGAACTGTGTGTGGTAGACGACCACTATAATGACTATTCTTGGATGTCAACTTGATGACATCTGTAATTAACTAAAACCCAAAAATGAAGAAGCACACCCTATCGGAGATTTTTGTTAGATTTCAGATGGGAAGATCCACATCTAATTTGGACCTGTGAGACAGGAAAACACTGCTTTAATCCAGATATTTTGAGGTGGGAAGGCTGGCCTCTAGTCTGGACCACACCTTGTGCTGGAAGCAGAAGTATAAGAACAAGCAAAAAGGAAGCTTAACTCTGCCTGCTTGTTCCTGCCTCTCTAGCAAGCCATTGCTTCACTGGCATTAGAGCCTACTTCTTTGAGATTCCGCTGTATACTAAAGACCAGTTGAGGCATCCAGCCTCATAGACTGAATAACTGCTGAGTTCTTGAGTACAGAAAGACATTCTTCCATTCATATGTAGCCATTCTTGGACTAACTGGACTAAAACCTGTAAGTCATTCTAATTAATCAACCCCCCACCCTTGATTCATTCTATAAGTTCTGTTATTCCAGAGAACCCTGACTAATACAGACAGCCCCTAAGGCATTCTAAACAGTAGGATAAGCTGATGATCTTTTCATTGTACAGTCACAAGGGCACAATGTACAGGGACAATATCCTATGTGTGATACCTGTATTTAAAACTCTACGTACATGTAGAGTTTTGTTGGGTAAGTCACCCATGGCAAATGTAGGACTTTTTCCCAGGATCCTGAGTCCTGAGTCTGTAGTATTAATAATTTTACCAAACAATCTGGGGGAATGTGTGTGATATAATCCAGAACTCCAGCTGATTTCACAGGCAACAAGAAGTATGCCCTTCATGCTGAAGCTGAACTAGATGGCTTCAGCCAAATGATGTTCGCAACCTCCCATGTTTGAATGGCTTCTCTCCTTTACAAAGCAGATGCCTTTTAATTTATTGGATGAATTGAGGCAGAGTGGATAATTAGTATGTCATACAGTGAATCATCAGCAATGAGCTGATAGTAAGGAGCCAAAGCCCACCTAAGTGGTTCATGTTGCAGGATGGACCACAAGAGCTAGGGGGCAGTGCGGAGTCTGTTTCCATGGAAGGGCAACACTTTTAACAAAATCACTCCATGTCTGCTGTTTTCCCTTCTGATTTGGCCCTGAAAGGACAGAGCCAGGAGATGTAGCAGTTGTCAGCTGCTGCTCCTCCTTAGGGACAAGGGTAGGATAGCACCAATTAAGAGTTGTGAAAAAGTACAGGTCATTTGTCCTGCCTTTTCTCCTTCTCCAGTGTGGCACCCAAGGGATGGCAGGGGAAATGGCCTTTTAATTAGCTTCTTTCAGTAATATACACAGAACTATAGCTTCAAAATGTCAGAAAGAGTCAGGTGAGACTTGTTTTCTTTTACTTTGTAAAAACAACGCCATTTCTGTTGCAGAATTAGTTTCTTACATTTAGAGCTATATTCTGAGTGTCCAAAAAACAAGTGTAGCAGGCTGAAAAATAGCATTGTCTGAATAGCTGGCAGTAGAGTTTCTCTTAGGGGAGAACAAATACGAATTTAGACAAGTACCTTGCTGAAACACTTAGGCAGTAGAAGATGAAGCCTGGGGGAAATGACTAAGAGGCAAGGGTATTATAAAGGCAAAAGCTGTTATGCAAATATTTTGCATAAGAAATAAACATGAATTTGGGAAAGAGCAGAATTAAGAAGGGGAAAAACTTCAGGCAAGATGGCAATATGGTATGAGGACCATCTGGGAGGAGGGTTGAAGCCAACGGAGCACAGGGCTGAGGGGCCAATTTAGAATTTCTTTCCTTCTCTCCCCCAATCATTTCTCTCTCATTTCCTTCTATCCTTTATTTCTCTGTCCATCTCTTCCACCATCCCCTCTACAGTGTGAACACCTGGCATTGTCCTTTGGGTTGTATGAAACACACAAACTACCATATGGCAGATTTTTTAAAAATACAATTAAAGAAAGGAAAAGGTATAATTTTTTTAAAATTTAAATAGATGGTGCAAAATGTGAGTAGTTCAAATGCAGGAGGAGAAGGGACAGCAAGGGACAGCAGAATAAAGGCAAGGAAATCTTATCTTCCCGTGCGATGTCCAATATGACTACAAAGGAGACTACACCCAAGCTAGCACTTCTCTGTGGACAGGGAAACACCCTGTCATTAAAGACACACTAGGCAGAAAGCCACATCTCTCCTTATTTTCAAACTATAGGTAGAAGCTGCTTAGCTTAGGTTCTTAAGGACAGAATTCCATCTCTAGTCCGATATATTGGCTGGAAAACTGCTTTGCCTATTTGTAAACTGTGCAAAATTAGATATTTTATCTCATGATTTTGTTCTTCATAGTACTTAAGATTTATATTTTGTTCTTGGTTTACCTGTTAATCTCTTTTCTCAGCTGGGAGCTGACTTCAAGGTTCATGCAAGATGACAGAGTCCCGTGTACTCTTGCTTTCGTATATTCCAATGCCTCAGCACTTACGTCTTGAGTGAGTGCATAACCATTTTATCTCCTGTTCTTCAACTTTCAAAATAGCAGAGTGGCAACAGTATCCTTCAAGACACAGTCTATAAGGAAGGGACGGACACAGCAGGCAATGAGCCCTAATGTAAGCTTCACAGTAAGCATCCACCTTTATTGCCTATTAGCTTGTAGCCTTATTCCTTCCACAACCCTGTTGTATTTTCTATGCCACCACAGTGTGTCTCTGGTTTGGTAAAGATGACAGAAGAGAACAGTGAATGCACTATGCAGTTCTACCAGGGGCTTTGAGAAGCATCCCATCATCCTCTTCAGTTGGGAAAGATCCATGGCATGAGATTCTGCAGAGCTACCAGAGGCAGGAAAAGCATTTGTTTGGTTCCTGATGACACAGGATTTTCTCTGCATGTTTTACATTAGGAGATCTTGAAGTAAACGTTAGGATTTTGTTAACTGGTAGTTACCAAAAGAGGAAGCCATTGGAATGCTTGCAGGAACAAGGCAGGGAAAAGGTAAAAGAAAAGAGCATGGTGGTCTTGGGATGGCCAAGAATGAGGCTAGCTGGTGAATTCGAAGGAGACAACTCAGCTCATCAAAAGGCACAGGACATAGAGGACACCTATATAAAGAAGTCCTGCCCAAGCACAGAACCAGCCTTGAGACCAAGCCTGGTTTCAAGTTTACAAACCAATGGGCCTTCAGAGTTCATGGATAGGAAGTAGCTGACAGGAACAGCAGCCCCCATTTGTTTGGATAATCTGAGAGTCAATTCTTGAGTACCTATGGAACTTGGCTCCTGGATGATGGGCCTGAAAAGTGGAGGTTTCTTTGAGGTTCCTGGGAAATATATGTTTCTAGAGCCTGTCTATCAATGAGAGATTATAGGATTGCTTGTTTAGGTTATTTTACATAATTCTTGTTATAAATATTTTAGGTTGAGCACTATAAAAGGCATCATTTTATTTAAATATTATTATGTATATTATTTATGTTTGAAGAAAGAAATGTATTGCCCACGGATATAATCAACTTACACCTTGGCACCCTCTCTGAACTCACAGAATGCTTCATATAAAAATTAAATGTCACTGAGGAAACTTTCTCCATATAACTTGGGAGGCCTTGAGATTCCACCTTTTCAAATGACTCCCTCCCTTTGGAGTAGGTTTCTGCTGTTTCAAGCATGTGTACAGTGATACATACTTCCAACTTGATGCTCAAAATAGCAGAATGAAACACTATCAGTTATGTTTGGGATGTCTCCTCCATTTCAGATCTGGATCTATTAAAAACCACCAAATTCCAAGACAGAGAAGAGGATGGGGGCAGTCCATAACCTTCATTTTCATGATCATTGCTAAGTACTTTATAATATCAAGCTATTAGGTTCAAAGGAAATTCCAATTTTCAAAACTCCAAAAGGTGATCCAAATACCCACCAGTAAGCTCAACCTGGACTGTAGGAGAATTTCTGTTGGTTAGATAAAAGCCAACATTCCTCAGGAGCTTGTGAATTGGTTCCCACCTGCCACAATGCCAAAATGAGTCTGGCAAAAGAGACCCACTTAACATACACCTATTGTATCTGTCAGCACAATCAAGTTCCATACTAACTCCTGGCATCCTGCAGTCTCTACTGACAAGTGCCTGTTATGTATTTCCAATGTTCTTATTCCAGTCTCCTGGCCTTTCCCTCACCCCAGCTACTCACCCTTCTAATAACCAGCTAGTCTCACTGGCCTCATCTCCAGGTCCTGTTGTTCTCAGTGTGCTTTTTCTGTTCTTTATCCCCTGTTATTCTTCCCTCTCTCACAGACTATGTCTATGGTTCCATTTTTCCACTTCTTTCCTTGTGATGTCCAAGTGCCACTGTTGTACACCGAATGGGAAAAACAATGGAGTGGAGCCAAGCCCATAGACCCATGTCTTCCCATGATGTATTTGGACTCCAGCACACACCAGGTGCGAAAGGATGAAGTGAAGTCCAGGTTGAGTAGGTCAGTAGGACCCTGGTCCGGCAATGGATACAGAGCAGGACAGTGGGGGTTCATTTGGAGATCTCAGTGTTACAGCCCTTTAATGTTACAGTTCTTTTAGACAGTATTCAACAGAACAGCTTGTGTGAATATACTTTATTTGGGGTGACCCAAAGGTTATATAGTTTTGGGGAAGTGATTAGGAATATCCAGGGTGGGGAAAAGTCCTTGGCTGAAGGCTAAGGTACTGAGATGCCTCATTAGTATGGGGAAGCAGTTCAGGAATCTCAGATGCTTGCTGAATGGATTTCTTATTAGGAGGTGAGGTTTGGACCTATAATTCACTAAGAGCTGTGTGCTGTGTGACATTCCTCAGGTAGGTGTATAGGGGTCTCCCCCATAGAGAAGAGCCTGCTGACAGCTGACAAAGGGAGTCACCATTTTGCACTGAGCTCAGGGCTTTCTGGTAATCTTAGCATCGGGGTCTCCCAAAATATGTCCAGTCTGCTGGGCATGCTTACTTTTTTTTTCTCTGCTCTAGGAGCTTCCAGACACCTCTAGAAATTTTCTTTCTGGATATTTCCTCTCATACTTTCAGTTAAAGCCTCCCCCTTAATGGTACCACAGAGCAATCTCGTCATCAGTTTATACACAAGCCCCAAAGACAGCAACATTTAGAAAAATAAACACCATCCTGGAAAGCCAGATTCTAAACACATTGCTTAAGACTGTGATAGTTGTCTAAATTAATTAGCAATCTGATTCTTTATCAGTGTTGTTCTCAGGAATTGTTGGGAGAAATTTTCACTTCGAAATGACAGAAGATAAATAGGACAGAGAAAGCACAATCAATCATGTCACAATTTGAGAGTTAAGCAGAACACCCGAGACCTTTGCTCTACGAAACTGACATTTTCCTTCATGGCTCAGTCTGTTTAATCAGTTTTCTTGCTGTTACTTGGATTATAACAGGTGTTGCCATTCTGAGTTTGTTCAGTCGTCAACTGAAGTATTCTAGAACCATCCGTGAGCCACTCCAATGTGAGTGAGACTACAAAGCTAGAACTGGGGGTGGGGGTGGTGATGGGGGTGGGGGTGAGAGGGCAAGCATTTACCAAAATACCTTTGAGACAGGCTGATTCCATGTAAGGCTTCAAATTGGCAGTTCAGGCCTAAATCTCTGTTTCCAAGACCTGGGCAAGTCCAGGCAAGTCCAGCACTCAGAAGCTACCTCGCTTCCTGGTCTGAGGCAAGCACAATGGATAAGCAGCAGTTTCCAGACTTCATCCTCTGGTAATATAATGTTCCTAGACATGAAGCAAAATAAAGGTCACTTACCCTGGAATCCCCTAATGTGCTTTAAATCAGGCTCTGTGAGCTCACTTGGTTGTCTCTCTATCTTGGTAATGGGAGAATGCTGGGCTTCTGCAGAATAAAACACTCTGCGTTTGCATACTATTTGAGTCTGGGATAGCATTCTTCAGTGAACCACAGACCCTTAAATTTTCTGTAAGACTTTATGAAGAAGAGAGTGTTTCACTCATTCATTTATTCATTTACAAGTTAATTCATTCATATTTTAATTAATTCTTAATCTGTCCATCTGTGCAACTTTCCACTATTAATTTTAATTTTGCATCAGGAGTGGTGACTGGCAACAAGTCATAGATTCTTTCATTTGGAAGTAAAGGTCATGAAGCAGAGAGGGGGGAGATTTTTATTTTCCTGTCAGGGTTTTCTGAATCACCAGGGATGTGTGGGTTTCAGATGCTTCTTTTTCAGGGGAAGAGGCTGCTGTGAACCACAGTACAGACTAATATGCTTTTCCTACCACTGAGGACATGAAAGAGATGGAAAGCTGCTCCTGAAAAGAGCAGCAACCAGGGAAAATTTCCCCATATTCTAGGCTCTCAGCTTTGGGGGCTCTACATTGGACACAACTCTGCAGGATTTCTTTTTAATGGCCTCCTACTGAATATTCTTCTAGGATTAGATCCTAGTGTAATGCAATGCATAGTAAACACACTACAGGAAACTCTAAATGTGTCTGCTTAAAATAAAAGCCATTTACCTACAATGTCAAAACATGAGACTTCAGTCTTTGATTTATTTCCTCAAACAAAAGGGATTTATGAAATTCATACTTTTACTCAGGGTATAATGGATTTATATTTATCTTCCCCAAAGGCCAGACCTTTGCTGTCCTGGTGCCAGTTGACTTGAGCTCCTTTCATGCCCTTTTTGGATGGATACATTGTGAGTTACTTGGAAACACTTCAGAAATAAAAAAGTAAACTCAAAGTTCATTGTCTAGTCAGCAGAAGCATTTGGACATTGTGAAAGGCAGTAAGTCTAGCCTGAATTCAATGGGAGCCAGGCATGATTCCATTCACCTTAGGAACAGGAAATTCGAGGCAGGAAAGAGACTTGGATGATATTGAGCTTCCTAAGGTAACTGGCCACCTTCAAGTATGTCACTCCCTTCTCTGAAAGCAACACAGTGTATCTGCCATTTCTGTTGAGCGGAAGCTATAGGTGTCATGATTTGGAGTTGGGTATCCAGGTAAGACAAGAAGGCTCAGGGTTCTGCCATGGCTTCTTGCTCCAGGATACCATGAAGCACAAATTTTGGAGTCTTCTTTAGCCCAGATTCATCAGCCTAGGAAGGCAGCCAATAGTGTTTATCCAGGGCTGTGGAAGAGAAAATGGCCAATGGAGGTGTCCAAGCTCACTCTCACCGACTCATGGACCTCCATACTGGTTAAGAATGTTTGCTGTTATTATTGACTCCCATATGTCTGCTTCAGCAACAACATTCTCTTGTAAGACAGTTTCGAGGGAAACATCACATGACACAATCGAGTCTCCAAAGAAACCAGCAATTTCTACTTCAGATAATTGCTTACATGAAGAAATCAACCCAATTCTTGAGTCTCAGCAAAAGCTCAAGACATGATAGTTACTGTGTTTATTTTGGCTCTTCAAGTCATAATCTTTCCTTGTACAAATCCTGGAATTAAAAACTCTACAGACTGCAAGAGGGGAAATGTTTGCAAAGCCACCCATAGAGAGGTGGCCACTTAGATGGAGTGTCTGGTTTCTCTTGACTTACGTATCACAATGAGGTTACCTTCACAATAATCAGGAACTTCAGACACCAAGGAGCAAAACACTCAATGCTTAAGGACTAGGGCAGGTACTTTTGCTATCCTAAAGTACTTCATTACATCATCCTGCTGGGATAGGTTCTATCGGTATCTGAATGTATCTCGTTACATCATCCTGACTCTTGCTCTGGTTTTAACTCTGCCCTCAGTATCTTCCTTTTTAGTATTCCCTCAAGGCAGACTGTGTATAACAGGCTCATCCCCTTGGGTGCTTGGCTGCTCAGGGAGGACAGCTCTGAAAAGATTACCTCCTTTCCCAGAGAAGTCGCCTGGGTTGAGGGACAGTCTGTGCTCTGTGTTCTCTGGAACAATTCTGCACAAGCTGCCTTTTCTCATCTGGAGCATACCTTACAATAAACTTCCGTTTGAAGCCCTGTATCATGAGATAAAGCCCAGGGAAGAATATTCATCAGCAGCCTGGCTTCTTTTGCCTTTGTCTCCTTAGGTAATCACTTAGGAGAGACAGAAGCAGTGGGGTTTGTTTTGTTCTACTTTTTATTTTAATTTAGTTTTATTCAAGGAAAGGTTTTAATATAGATGTCAGCATGTGCACTGATAAAACAAGAGATAGAATCTAAGAAAAGGACAGCAACCTATTCTAGAGTGGGTGTAGTTTTCTGCAAAAAACATCATTTTAATGTCTTAAAAGTGCTTTTGCTGGTGAGGAAAGCTTTGTGCGTGCGACCAGTTATAAATTCAGTTATGGTTTCAGTAGAACCATGTTATAGCATCTTTGGTGGGCACAATGTTTCATGGGAAACCTAGATTATGGAGCAGGAGAATCCCAAATCCCATGGTTGGTCCATGAGGTCTCCAACATAACCTTTAACTCTTCCATTGTAATTTGAAAGCAACCATGGACATGGGAGGAGCATGACTGTCACCCCAGTAAAGGATTATCTAAACATCAGTCTGGAGATGGCCTTGGGCTAGTGCTTTACTATATATATCTGAACATTCAGAGCTCTTTTTTGTGCATGATGGTAGATAAATGGATATTCATATAGAGAACAATAAGTAGTAAAAATGATAAAAATGGGTGTTTGTATGGTTCAGCTTATCTGAATACTTTATTGAATTATGTATCTTTTTGTTCCTTCTATTACACATAAATTTGTGCAAAGTCCTTCAGTACAATGGTAAGTTTGTACATCTCTCTTCTTATCCTTGGTGATATTTTGCTTTGAGTGTTTTGAAGGATACACCGCTAAGTAAATAGAATGTTAAACTTATATCACACTAATGGATCAACTCTTATATTAAAGTTTCCTACCACATGAGATAATGCTTGCATTGAAATCTTTATTTCTAGATATTAAGCAAGTTACATCAAGTTGTGTGAGTGTACTTGGTTGGTTTACAGTTCCATATATTGAATTTCCTTTTCTTATACCTGCCACACCCCATTATACCTGCAGTACCCCATTATACCATTTTCCGTTTCACATATAGCAACATAAAATGGAAGCTTTAAAATTCACTACAAAATTATAAAACTCTCTAGCATGTATAAGTTTTATGTTGCTATTGATGTGTCTGAGGTTAAATATATCATTTTACTTCTGCTTTAAAAAATAGCTTTAGGTATGTACATATTTTACACACACACACACACACACACACACACACACACACACACACACCCCTAACAGGTGTATGTTGTGTGAGGGGTATATGTTTTTTGTCCTCAGATATATGCCTGGATACATTGTGCAAATGTGTATGTGCAGGTAGTGATAGAAGACAACAACCTTGGGTGTTAGTCTTCAGAAACCATCTACTTTAGATTTTTTTTTCAATTAGTATTTTTCACTGGCTTAGAGCTTGCAAAGCTGGCCAGAAATCCACAGGGATCTGTGTGCCTCTGGCTCACCAGATTGCAAGTGTGTACCACAATGCTCAATTCCTCTTGTGTTGAGTCCAGTTCAGATCATCATGTCGATGATGGCAACTTTCATTTTCTGAGATGCCTTCATGCCAGACAGAGTCAGCTTGTTTGGGAATTAGAAGTCTCAACTTGTACAGGAGCACTGTAGCCTTCAGGGAAGCCAAAGTAGATTTGCATAGCCACTCATATTTAGAACTTTAGAAGGCAATCTCATAATACCCCCAACAGCTGTTGACAAGTTTTTTTGCAGATGGAGGACCCCAGAGCTAACTTGCTTAGGCTAAGTTGGATAGCAATACAGGCAATGACACCACAGTACCAGGAGCTTCTTTATGTTTTGGAGTGTTTTTGCCTACATGCATGTATGGGTGTCATATGTGTGCCTAGAGTCTAGAGAAGTTAGAAGAGGTTTTTAAATCTGGAATGGGAGTTAGAAATGGTTATAAACCACCATGTGTTCTGTCGGGGGGGGGGGGGCCCAGATCTCAAGTCCTCTACAACAGCAGCAAGTACTTTTAACCACTGAGCAATCTCTAACTCTGTACCATATTCTTAAAGAGGTTCCTGATCTAAAGGGAGAGCCAGCATCGAAGTTGCTGCTGATACAGTTTAAAAATACCTCTAGGGCAGACGCTTTACCTATTTCTACTAATTTTACCTTTATCACCATCATTTTTGGAGTTTGGAAAAATCTAAGATTTCTTGCTGAATGTACCTCTACCCCTCTACCTACCTTTTCTCTCCTTTCCCTTTCCCCTACTTCCTTTCCCTTCCCTCTCTTTTCCTTCTCTTTCTTCCTCCTCCTTTCATTCATTCTTTCCCTCTGCTCCTCTTTCTTATGAGTCTTTCATGTCACTCTGGCTCCCTAAATGTTTAAGAACACATTTGCTTGTGTATCATGTTGCTCAAGCTTCTGAGTTTATTCAGGACTCTCTAGCATTGGGCAGCAGTCAGCTTTTCCACATCCAGCTGCATCAATTCTGTCTTTGGAACTATGCAGCAAAACAGGAATAATCTCATTTCCTAAATGTTTCCTTCCCTCTAGCCTTTTGAACACCATAAATCCCATTTGAAGTGTGGCCTCCAAGACTTCTTCCAGCTGAAAGCCTACCATTCTTTCAAGGCACAACTAGAAGCTGAGTCATTTTGTCCTCACACAGGATGCCATTTGTAATGTTAGCTCACATTTATTGGGGGCTTATAATGTTCTGGGCATGATGGTAAGAACATTTTGCCAAGCATTATTCTTTCTTTGCTTACATGTGGGGGTGTGTTCATGTGTATGTGCATATGAGGGAATGTGTGTGCACGTGGAGGCCTGAAATTGAAACAGACATTGGTGCTTTCCTTGGTCATTCCTTACTTTGTTTATTGAGGCAGAGTATTTCACTGAACCAGGAGTTCATCATTCCCAGATAGAACAACTAGCCAGCTTGCCTCATAGATCCTCTCTCTGCCTCCTGAGTACAGAGATTAGAAGCAGGCACCATGTCAAGCTTGCCTAGCTTTTACATGGTTTCTGGAGACCCAAACTCATCATGTTTGCACAGTAAACACTATCTACTGAGCCACTTCTCTAGGATGTAGCAAATATTTAAAGTCAAGCTTTTCAAGATTTAGAAAGACTGGGATTAATATTAGCCTAAAAAATAAAAAGAAAGACAATATAAAAACAGACAATCTCCCCAATGTAATAGAACTAAATCTTCTTTCTAAGGTCCATAAAGTCTAAGTAGCTTGCAGACAAGCAGACATATATGGTGCTTAAGGCATGACCTTTCCATTTGGTAACTCTTCTATGCTTAGCAAGTACCTGCTGTCTAAGCCTTCAAGATCGCGAGTAAGTGATGACAAAGCTTCTGTGGACTCCCATTCATTGTCTAAACGGAATCATGTAGCTATCTAACATCCACAAACCCGTGCCAAGGTAACTGACCTGGTAAAAATATAGAAGTCCTTGCTATAAAGATATACCTCCACAGTCATTGTCTCAATATACCCCTTCAGAGTAATATGTTGTAACTTAAGTCCAACTTGAATGTAATCTGCAGGAAGGACATTTGGGATGACTAGGCCATGAGGTGTAGAACTCCCATGTTTAAGATTAGAACTTTTATCAAAGAGGCCTTAGAACTCCCTCACCCATGCTTACCTATTAGGTGCAAGGGGCCATGCCTCATAAAGTTGAAATCAGACACTCACCAGGAAGTGGCCTCCACATAGGGAAAAGTAAGTCCCTCATTTATAGGACACTAATCCACAGCCATTTTATAACAGCCTGAAAGGAACAAAACTGTAATTAAAATGGAAGGTCAATACTGAGTTGTCCCTAAGCCTTGGTTCCTGAGCACAGTTAGAATCCCCATGATCTGCTATGTTCTGAGGAAAACTCACATCCCTAAGGTTTGTAGACTTTGGTTGGTCCTTGAGGAAAGTGGCATATTATCCTGCCTAGTCTCTCTTCTGAGAAAAGGTTGACCTCAGAGTAGGTGGGCACACTGTCTGCTGTGAGCACACAGACCCTCTCCACCTGCTCTGTTTATCATCCCACACCTGAGGTTCTTCTAATGCTGCTTACTGTTGAGACATTGCAGATCCGAGGGCATCTTCTTCCCATGGCCACATTGTGTCTCTCCCTTTGTAGGAACATTTTACAAGACGGTTATTTCTTATGGTTGTCTGTATTTGCTTCTTATTTGATTACAGAGCTGTAGATCCAGTTTGAAGGTAAACTCACCTTCATATTGGTGTATGTGGCCCTTAGGCCTCTTCAGTGGAGCAGATGTGGTGGGACCTAGCTACCTCATCAGACACTGAGCTTTCAGTTCCTTGACTTTAAAACGTGCCTGTGTATGTAGGATGTCATTCCAGGTGAAACTCTACAAGTGCCTAGTGTGCCTTTTCTCTGTGGTTCTCTCAAGAGAACTTGGAAGATGCCAGCATAGTAAATGGAAAGCACTTGATGTCACTGCTTCAAGAGGCGGCATCCTAAATAGCCACTTGAGCAGACAAACGAATACACCCAGCAACAAGAACACATCAATAGCAGCCAAGTGTGCTGTAGTGGGGCCTGGACGGTGTGCACTCCCTACAAAGGTTCCTTTGTGCTATGAGCCTGCTCAGCACCCAATGAGTCCTGTACTGTATGGTAACTAGGTTTAAAGCCATTTGTTCACAGCATATACATCTTTAAGATAAATTCAAGCTATCAGCGTTCAAGATTGAGCAATTTCTAGCATGTGGCATGGACTGACTGATCAGATTGAGTGAAAGATCAGTCTTATTTTCAAAACATTTTTTTTTTTTTTTTTTACCTAGGAAGGATAGATTTATTTTATTAGCCATGGTCATGAGTATAAAGTGTTTTGGAACATTAGGCATACCATTACTTTTAATCTCATCACTTTTCTTGTCACATTTGTATATTTTATGTTAAAATTTCTATCCATATTTGCAGCCTTAGTATAGATGAATTTTGCTAGTTTGCAATTTAATTTTATAAGATGGTAATTTTTGCTTGCTGTCATTTTGTCTCTATAACCATTGTTTTTAATCCTCTTTATTCAAGTAGAAATGACATGACTGAGCTGTTTGTTTTGATATGTACTATTAGATATAGCTTCAATAAAAACCTCAGTGCATATGATATTTCCATGTACTTCTTCATATCATTTCCTTGGAATAAATTTTCAAGTGTAATATGACTATACCAAAGAGTGTGAGGATTTTCATTGCCATTCATAGATGCTACCAAATTCTTTCTAGAAGATTTGTACCTGTTGACAAAGAATTATTGTAATTTTGCTAACATGATTAAGAATGGAACGTCTTTACTTCAACTTACATAAAATACTGCCTTGTTTTGCATCACATTTTGGATTGTTCAGAAGAGAGATGCCTTTATGTTTCCTCAGTTATATCTTCTCTTGTGAATTTTCTATTTTAATCATTGCTTTACTCAGGTAGATTTACTGTGCCAAGCAATGTGGTGGAAGATGCAGCAGAAAACAAGAATAAGATGGCTTTGTGGGTGATAAATGTTCAGAATGTAGAGAGAAGGAAAGCCATTGAGCAAACAAAGGACAGGGAGACTTGCCCTGGTCCCAGGCTTTGTTTAAGGTGGCCCACAAATACAGCCCAAGAACAAGATTTAGCTATGACATGAACATTGTCATTGCTACTGAAGCCCTGCATTATATGGGATGACAATTCTGAGTGAAGAGACTAGGAAGAGTAAGGATGCTAGAATGCAGTTAGTCCTGGTGCACTTTGGAGGAAGGGTACAGTAGCTGGAACATTGTGAGAGCTAGGAAACAACTGAAATGTGCGGGGAGGCTGTAGTGCTGGGCTAGGATGTGTCATGATGGAGATGTGCAGGGAGGCTGTAGTGTTGAGCTGGGATGGGTCATCATGGAGAGGTGCAGGTGAGGCTGTAGTGCTGGGATAAAATGGGGCATCAAAGTTCTGCAGGCCATGGTAAGACATGTGGGTTTGTTTTAGTATAGAAGGAAACAACTGAAGACTTTTAAATTCAATGATAGGATCACACTGAATGCTGGGTGGAGAATAAAATTTGAGAGAAAACATATTAGGAGGCCATTGCAGCATCCTTACCAAGAGATGATTTCTTTTGGATTAGGATGATGAAGATGATGATGATGAGGATGATGACAAGGAGAAGGAGGAGGAAGAGGAGGAGAAGGAACAGGGAGGGGAGAAGGAGGAAGAGGAGGAGGAGGAGGAGAAGGGGGGATCTGTTTTCTTTTGGATCATACATGGACCAGAGACAAGAGACAGGATTCAGAAGTAGATAACTCCCAGAGAAGGTGGCTCTAGCAAGTGAAATGGGCAGCACAAGAAACAAAATGGGAGTATGGAGAGTCCAGAAGGATGCTTTGCATCACAGCTACAGGCTGCTCTTAACGCCTTCTGAGTATAGGGTACTCCCATGGCTGCCTATTCAAACACTTCAGCCGGTACCCTTCTCTCTTGCCTTCAGAGCTCAAATGGTTCCTGCATTGTCCATGTGTGTCTGACAAGCCACATTGAGTAGAATTTTAAAGCTTTTGGGAAAAGCTTGGGGTGAAAAAGGTGGACCGAGGCAGCTGGCCTTTGAGATGGCATGCTGCTAAGAAGATATAGATTGCTATCCATCACAGAGGACTGTTAAACTGTACATGTCCTGAGTGCATCGACATGTGACACTGAAGAGGTCTACATATACATAGGATATGAAATTTTTTTGACAGCATAACTTTTGTCTTTTGTCATTAGGAGTAGAAACTGCTAAGTGGATCACATTCAAAATAGACATTAAGAACTAATGCCAGCATCTATCTGGTTGGTGTCTAGATATTGAATTACTAAAATAAATGTTGGTAAAATGTAAATGTTGGTAAAATGTAAAATGTTAGTAAAATATTTATTGTTTGTATTAAAATATTTAGTATATAATTAAACTTTCCTCCATGTTTGAAAATTTTCATAAAGATTATACTAGAAAGAATTTCTCAAACATAGAGGTCTTTAGTTGCACTGAAGACACCTAGGAGAAGGTAAATTTATAATTTATGTAATACTTTGATCTCTGTTATTCTAAATAGTTTTCCTTCTGCAAACTTCAAACATTGATTGCCCACATGAAAGCACTTGAAAAAGGCAGCCGTGAGGCAAGGGACTTTGCTTGATGTCTGGTGTTGGGACAATGGTCTCTCAAAGATGTCTGTGTCTTGAGCACCGATGTTTGCAAGTGTGCTACCTTACACAGAAGAAAAACAGTGTGGATGTCGCTGTATGATATATTGTGGACTGAGGGATCATTCTACATCAGTGTGGAATCACAGGGCTCTTGTAAGTGAGTGGAGGGAAGAACATCCATTACTGAAGATATGAGGGCTGACGACTGGAGATAGGGCAAGGACCTACTGTAAGAGAGTTGACTGGGGAGGGGAGTGGCCTTTCCTCTCAGGTCCCTGGGAGAAAAGCCTTGGGTTTTAGTTTACTGAGACCTGTGTCAGATCATCAGCTGTGTCATGGCATAAACTTATGCCATTTGAAGTCACTTAGCCTTGATAATCTGCAAGAGGAAATGGAATTGGTCCCATCATCAGGATTCCAGAGCATGATGGAGAATAGTAAGACTGAGAGATATAGGCATTGCTTGTAGATGTCTATTTTAGAGGCTCTAGATTAAATCCACGGGCAAGCTTTGGTTATTTAATTTTAATGGAAAGATAAAAGAGAAGAAAGTATGCTGGAAGCCCAGTAGCAGCTTGATGCCCAGGCATTGAGGGAGCATCTCTGTGCTGGATAGTTAAATACCAACTTGGCATCTGAGAGGAGAGAACCTCAATTGAGAAAATGTTTCTATAAGATCTGCCTGGAGGCAAACCTGTAGGGCATTTTCATGATTAGTGACTGATGGAGGAGGGCCTGGGCCATTGTAGGTATGGCCATCTATGGCCTGGTGGCCCTGTTTTTTTTTTTTTTTTTTTTTTCTCAAAGAAGGTTCCCTGTGGTTACATGGAGCAAACCAGTAAGCAGTATTCCTCCATGGCCTCTGTGTTACTCCTGCTTCTGGATTCCCATCCTCTTCGAGTTCCTGTTCTGACTTCCTTCAGTGATGGACTACAGTCTAGAAGTGTAAGCCAAATAATCCCTTTCTCCTTGTCTACTTGCTTTTTGGTCATGGATGTTTTACTGCAGTAACAGAAATCCTAAGACAAGCCCATCAAAGAAGACCAAGGTTTATGGCAGTGTGGAGCTGGACATCACTTACCATTCAGGGAAGCATAAAGAACTCACCAGACATCACCTACTGGGCCTAACATAGTTCGCCTTTCCTATACTCTAGTCTATATCTGCCTTCCTGTGCCAAGCACAACTGTTTCCATTGTACACACTGAATTTTCATTAAGTAACCTCACCAGATGTTGTAGACACAGTGATTCAGCTTTCAAGTGGCCCTGTCTACCAGGTCTTTGGTTTCTGTTGTCTATCCCTTCAGTTATTGTTTCTCAAGGCTTCTGACATCTGCCACTCTTGTTTCTTTATAATTTTATCCCAGATGCTTCCCTCTGAGTTCGGGTTTTAAGAGTGATTTTTTAAAACAATTCCTTTTGCTGCCAACTTCTTGATTTTCAAATTGTTCATTTGATTTCTAGAAACAAGATTCTGGTTGATTAAGTTGATCTTTGTTTGAGAAGAGCTTTCTGTTCCAAAAAATTATAACCCAAAGATTCAGAAGCTTTGGATAAGGATCTCATGTCTGGTTTGATACAAAAATAAATAATTTGGAGAGGAGAAAGGACCTGGGGGAGCGGGGACAACATCTGTCTCACCTGGCTTAGGCTTCAATGCTAGTGGGTGTGTTTTTATGCATAGTTTGTTCAATGAATATTTGGAAAAGTAAAAGCAAAATTGGAGCTAGCATATGTGCTGATGAATTCAAGCCAAAAATATGAATAGGACAATTGAAGATGACCTCAAGGGACCAAACAGAAAAGAGCACGAATGATTAGACTACTCTGTCAGAGTAGTTGCTTGATTAGAAAAGGATGTGTTTGCATGCTTCCTGGTAACTAAAAAAAGTGAGATTAAAATGTATGCTTTGTTATAGGAAAGGAAATGATGGCATTTCTCTATTTGCTGAGTAACAGCGACATTAAATAAGCCTTTGCTCGATTTCCTGCCAGCAGATGGTAGAGCTCAGAGAAAGAATTATTTGAAAATATCTGTCAAGATCAGAAGCTTGAAATGCTCATGGTTTAACCATCATAAAAAGTCAGGGTTGTCTAAAGAAACAGAACTGATATTCTCTCTCTCTCTCTCTCTCTCTCTCTCTCTCTCTCTCTCTCTCTCTCCTCTGTGTGTGTGCGTGTGTGTGTCTGTGTGCCTGTGGTTCTAGAAGTCCACCAATGGGAAGGCTGAGAATCAGGTAGTTCAGTTGTTCAGTTATGAGTCTAGGTGTCTTAGTTTTCCTAGTGCTGGAGTCCTGGATGATTTCTAGACAGATGATGGTCTTCAGTCTACACAAAAGTTCAAAACACATTGGTTCTAACACAGGTGAAGGGATCCCTTAGCAACAGGGTGGACAAGCTTTTCAGTGAGAGGGATGACAAGAAGGCAAAATGCAAAGTTTCTTCTTACGTCCTTTTGTGTGGGCTGCCACTAGAAGGCATGGTCAAGATTAAGGGGATGTATGTCTTCCTGCATCAAATAATCTGATTAAGTAAACCTCCTCAAAGGCATGCCTAACAGCTTAAGTTTCAATTGACTCCAGTAGTACATTTATAACGAACTAGATGTTTAATTCATTTTCTTATAACTTAGAACAGGATCCCCAGGCAAAGAAGTTCTTAATAATGTGATATTAAGTGTCTTTTCTACTTGAATATACTAACAGAGAAGTACATAAGCTGCCCCTATCAAGTTGAGTAGCCCTGTGTGGAGTGACTCAGTACCTGGAGGGACAGGGCTGGCCATCACGTTCTTCTGCACACAAACCCCACTTTCAAGATCTTAGGCAGTTTCAGATCATGAGAAACTTATGAGAGCAACCAGCTCTAATGTAAGGAAAATTTAGAGCCTCTTTTGTTTATTAACTGCTCCAAGTCCAGGGAAAAGTGTGCTTGTTATGCAAGTTTGTGAACTCCAAAAAGACGAGCAAGGAGCCAATTCCAATGTAATCGCATTAGGGTTTCTTTATTCAAGCTCAAGGTTGAACCACACCACCATCTCTGGTGCAGGAGAATGGGTGGGAAGCTGATCCCCGTTTCAGGCATGCATTTATAGAAGCAAGAAGGTTGTATCTAGCCTGGTTCACATCTGATTGTGGGGCCATCATGATCTTTAACATAATTGGCTGGTGCCGGGAGCCAAATCATAAACTTCTGCTTTCCTCCTGATTGGTGGTTGTTAGGAACTTAAATGTCAGGTTAGGAACTTAAATGTCAGGGGCAGGCTTGTAACCTGGAGATGTAGATTTGTTGGGGAATAAGCTAGAAACTGGTGTTAGACATAGGTCTTGTTGGGGGTTAACCTGGAAACTGGTGCTAGGTACTGGTCTGTTAGTTAACTTGAGTTCAACCTTAGGTCAGGTTCTCTAAGATGCAGTCTGAACCCAAAAGATTTGTTTTTTCATGCTGACCTGAGAATCAGGGGTGTGGGTCTCAGGGGGACTTGGTGGTTCCAGTTTCTTTTGTTATGATTTTGAGAAACATGAAGACTGTGTATCCCTATTTCATAAGGCTTAGCCTAAAGCATTACCTATAAAGACACAGAGTCAAAGCCTGCACTCCAGACCTAAGTCAGGTTCACTGGAAGTGAGACCTTGCTCTGCATTTTTAACAAATCCTGGGGTAGTTATAATCATTATTCCATATTTAAGCCATAATCTCAACTGTCTATACTACAGGGTACATTGTAACCTTCACAAGCTGCTCTCTGACTCACATTCAAGTCTGAAGATCTTTCTGTTTAGTCATTCTTTCCAGCTCAATGTTATTTGATCCACATTTCTGATTGTACCCTTCTTCCTGGTAGAATTTTCCAACTACACAATACAAGAAAGGGTTACAGAGTTAAAGAGATAAAATGGATTTTTCTGTTTATTTAGATGTATGGCCAATTCATTTTGTACATTACTCCCTCTCAAATCTCCAGGTAGTTTTTGCATTGTTCTGTTGGATAGCTACCATAATGAAATATCTCCTGTTTGAAATATTGATCCAATGAGTAGCTAGAGGCTTATTACAAGGGAGCTGTGAGGTGAAAAAAAGAGAGTTGTTGCCAAAACATTTTAAAATGAGCTTTTGATATCAGCCTAAAGATCCACAAAAGCCATTTTGATTACATTTTGACACTCATGGGCCACCATCGCACAGTGCTCCTGTGGTCATGCTCCCTTCTGCATGCTGATTTCACTCCCTAAAGGAATGATGACCAGTGTTTCCACAAACTCTTTTGCCTTCAAAATTAAAGAAACACATGATCAAATACATCAAGTACATGATAAAGCTCAGAAAATGCATGCTGTACAACTATTTTTCCAGTTTATTGGGCATACTGTAGTAAATAAGACTTGCTTTCATAATTTAGTTAATATTCTTAAATTCATTTGAGTACTTAGTTTTCCTTTTATTTTTCCTTCGATGACGCAAACATCTATGGAAAACACTTTGAAGAACACTGTGTTACATACTCTTAATTTATAAATGCTGTAATCTTTTTCAGCACCTACTGATGTCCTTAGTGCAGTGTGTAGAGTAGACAGAGGTAATGATTACAGGAAGCCAAGTAAGATAAAAAGAACACAGTGGGGTGCTCACCAAGGACAGCCTTTCTGAGATGTGTCCAGCAGAAAGCCCATTTGTATTGGAACTAAATACCTGTAAAGAGTTTTCTCTACTCTAATTGCCAGAAGATAGTTAATAGTCCAGCTCAGGATTGAAAAAAGAGCCTGATTTCCAAGTGTGGACCTAACCTCTGGAGAAATCTGTTACCACCATCACCCCTGAGTCAGGCCCTGCATTATTCTACATCCCCACAGCCCTGAGAGAACTAGAAGTGTACCTGTAGGATTTTATCTCCTTTTAATAACAAATGGACTTACTGTCTAAGCTTTCAAAACCCAATCCCATCTCTCGTAAAAAGGATAGGGAATGAATCACAATTTGTTTGTGTAACAGATGAGATTCCAGGCACTAAAATGTGATCTGGAGGACTGTTCAGGATGGAATGAATTTTCTGGTTTTCCCCAGCAAGGGTCTCCTCAGGTTCAAGTACAGTTTGGGTAGAACTCTTGTGACTGAATGGATGCAGACACACCATGTGCAACCCCAGGGATGTGATTGAGTGGCTGCAGACACAGCATATCCTATCCTAGAGATGTGATTTTGTTTCTTCGCTGAGATTTTAGCTGTAGGTGCAGTAGCAACAATATGACCACTACTGTGTGGGTCAAGCCTAAGAAAGGCAGAGAGGCACTCTGTCTGTGAAAGGTGACTGTGATCCCACTAATACATTAAGTAGAGTCAATTAGAGGTAGCTACACATCCATCCCTCTAGCACCCCACAAAGCTCTTCAGTAGAAAGCACTAAGCCTTCTTCATAGTTTCTCCTTAGAGAATGAGACAACCATAAATTGATAAATGGTGAATTAAAATTTCTGATGTCTAAATTGTCCTCATAAAGAAAATGAAAAAAATGAGGAGATAAAGTATAATTTGAGAGAAAATACTTTCAAGATATATATATATATATGTGTGTGTGTGTGTGTGTGTGTGTGTGTGTGTATGTGTATGTATATGTATATGTATATCTATCTGATAAAGTGGTCACATTCTTTATATAAAGTGAGTTCCTCCAAGTTAGTACCAAAATAGTCAACCCCCCCTCCCCCCAGTTTAGAAAAAGGGGCAAACTATTTGAACAGAAGCAAGTTTCTCAAAGGAAAACAATATTATTAGTCACCAAAAAAAAAAAGAAAGAAAGAAAAAAGAAAATGAAAAGTTTAATGAGATTCTACTGCACATCTCAGGCTAAAATGGAAAGATTCATAAAATTGGATGAATCATGGTTTTATGGTTTTCGCTAGTGAGACTATAAATGGTACAATTGCCATTAGAAGTGCTCTAGACGTTGGTTATAGAAATAAGCATGTGCCCCCGACCCATCCCGACGTATTTTCCAGATTAATTCAGACAATCTACAGAATACTTCAACAGCAATATTCATATTAGATTCAGGGTGGGCAGATATACCACTCCCACTTCAAATGGAGAGCGAGTTTGATTTCTTTGAGAATCCTATGGCAATCTCCCCTTTTCTGTTGAAACAAGGCCCAGGAACAAGAGGAAGGGGTCTGAGTTGGCCTGAATTGGTTTTAGGTGCATTGCAATAAATAAAAATAATAAAAAAATAAATGAACAGTTAGGAATAAGGTCTTTATTTATCATCTAATGCCTCTGCAGAATTAAATATATAAAATTAAAATCAGATACATCATAAGAACAGAAATGCACTGTGAGTAAAATTTACATAATTCAAGGTTGTCCATCAAAACAGAGAACTACCAACATATATGCCCCTTAGCAATCTCCTTCTCTTAGAGTCAGTAAAGAAAGGCCCTTAGCCATACCTATGCTCTTGATGATGGCAAGTCAACGAGCCCACTGCTCGCTGCAGTGCATCTGATCTATATGGATGCTTTGCTTTTTAATATAGCTTTTTGCCATTTTGCAGTCTTATGTGCTTCTTCAGTTCTGTGACCAAGATGCCAAGAACCTGAAAACACCAATTCCAGACAGTGACCCCTGAGTAACAGATTTGTTTACAGTAATTTAAATCAGAAATCATCTAAAAATCCATCAACAAGCTACTGTATGGTTAGCTCTGCAGTGAGGTGCTTTTCAGCAATGAACAGAAACAAACCATGAATATATGTGACAGTATTGATGAATCTCCAAAGTATTTTGGTGAATGAAAGAAATCTTACACAAATGAATAGGTGGCATAAGGGCTCATTTTTGTGGAACTCTAAAAAGGCAAATGGAAAGCAAAGCATGCTAGAAGGATTCAGAACAATGGGTGCTCTGTGTGTGTGTGTGTGTGTGTGTGCCTTTGTGTGTGTTTGTGCCTATGGGGGATGGGGTTCATATGTGTAGGAGCGTGGTGCCTGCATGTGTATGTGTTTGGAGGTGCTTGAGTGTGTGTGTGCCTGTGTTTGTGTGTGTGTGTTGCCTTTGTGTTTTGCCTGTCTATGTAGCAGTTACCTGTGTCTGTGTTTGTATGTTGGTACCTGTGTGTGTGGTGAGCCTGTGGGTGTACAGGGGTTGTCTGGGTGTAGAAGGGTGATACCTGTATATGTATGTATGTGGGGTACCTGTGTGTGTGCCTGTATGTGTGTGTATGTGTGTGTGCTTTGTGTGGGTGGGTGACTGTGTATGTAGGGTTGTGTTGGGGGTGTCTGTATGTTGGTGGGGTGCCTGTGTGTTGAGAAGTAGCTAGGAAGATACTGGAGGGACTTTTCTGTGATGATAGAAACATTCTAAATCTCAGTAAGATTTGGGGTTACACAGTGTGAATTTGTTGGTAAAAAGCAGTTCTTACATTTCACACTGTAAAATTATTACATATGAATTTTATCTAAAATGTGTTAAATATTTAACTACAGTTAATGACATGCACTATAAGAATTTGTGGTGAAACACTGATATTATAGTTTACATTGAAATTTATAAAAGACAAGATATACTGTTTATTGTGAGCTGGGGATAAAAGATATTTGAAAAGACAAACATAGTAATTTTTAAATTTCTATTCTTTGTTGGTCTTACACATGTATATGGTGAATTTAGTGATTTTTAGCCTTCTAACAATCCTATTTTACCCCCGTCTTCTCCCACTGAACCCTTTCTTCCTTCTTACAAGTCCTTCTACTTTTTTGCTTCTCTCTTTCTCTCTCTCTCTCTCTCTCTCTCTCTCTCTCTCTCTCTCTCTCT
>NW_021621338.1:14169274-14180743 GCF_004785775.1 Grammomys surdaster | reverse complement strand
TCTCTCTCTCTCTCTCTCTCTCTCTCTCTCTCTCTCTCTCTCTCTTTCTTTCTTTCTCTCTTTCTCTCTCTCTCTCTGTGCTTCTCTGGTTTTTAATGCTCACATGAGCATGGGTGAGATGTTATTTACTGGACCATGGGCAATTTATCAGTAGCTGAAGAAACTGACACCTCTCTCCTGAGTAAACATTAACAATCTGCAGCCCTTCAAAGAGAGATGGGACCTCATGAGCCTTCTTCCACAATGAAAAGCTAGCAGATCCAATTGTGTGCAGGCCTTGTGTAACCATAGCTGCAGTGAGTTCATGAGGGCCAGAACCATGTCAAGTCCAGAAGACTTCTGTTTACAATGCACTTCCCATCTTCTGGCTCACACTTTCCTCTCTCTCTCTCTCTCTCTCTCTCTCTCTCTCTCTCTCTCTCTCTCCTTCTGCTTCTTCTCCCTTGATGTTCCCCATCCTTACAGGGCTGGTATGGATGACTCACTAGATACTGAGACTCCACCATATTCTTAGGTTTTCAACAAGTTGAGTCTTTTCAATAACTGCTACCACCCACTGCAATATGAAGCTTTTCCAACAAGGTGGTGAATGACACTAATTTGGGTTACAAACCCAAATGTTTAGAAAGTAGTGCAACCACATGTCCATGCATGAGTTTCCTTTCTTAGGTCTATGAATCCAGTCCAAAATCAGTTGGTTGGCCACATAATATCCATGCTGCTGCTGCACCAATGGGCACAGCTTAGTACATCAGTTAGTTTTGGTACTCATAGGATTCAGAGCTGGGTAAGAAGGTAGATGACTGTTTCTCTCCAAGTAGCTTGGATAGCACTTTACAATAGTATGAAATGAACCAGCAGGAAGAAAACAGGGTAAATCTTAATTGTAGATTCAAGGTGAACAGCATATGGTATTCAAGGTAATATCTTTTGATTTTTCTATAGGTTTGAAATTTTTCATAGAAAATGAGAGGTGAAACATTAATGCTAAGCTTATTAAAGCTATCTATTTAAACACTTAGTTTTCATTAACACTTGTAGTTTGGATTTTAAATCTTCATTTTTAAATGTTATTGATTAAAAAACACGTTCAAAAGGAGCTTTGTATGACTACAGTAGTGAGGATAGGTTCTGTTATGCTGCAGTAACAAATAAGTCCCTAAAACTCTAGCATAGTGGTTCTCAATCTTCCCAATGCTGTGACCCTTTGATACAATTTCTCATGTTGTGGTGACCCCCAGCCATGAAATTATTTTGTTGCTTCTGCATAACTGCAATTTTAACTGTTATGAATCACAATGTAAATGTCTGATATGCAGAATACCTGATATGCAACTCCAGTGAAAGAGAAGTTTGATGAGACCCACAGGCTGAGAACTGCTCCTCTAGTCTGTCAAGGACAGAACTGCATTTCTTACAGCCGTTTCAGCCTGACATAAGACAGGTAGCTTTTCTGGACATGCCTTGTCCCAGGTTGACTACCAATCCTCAGCTACTTTCTTCTGGCCATTTCAGAACACCTTGCTTCTGCTCTGAGCCTTAGCCATCTTACAACAAATGGAACATTCCTGGATACCAAAGCCAACAGCAAGATCTCATCTCAGCCTCATTTCTAGTACAGTTGGGAAATAAAAATTCCTTGGATGCATATGAAGAAGCAATATTATAGTAAACATATATTATTGTAAAAATTTTAAACTCACTTAATTAAACTCATTTAAATATTTAAACTGAATCTATACATTTAATACATATATTTTCTCTTAAGTACCTCAGTTAAGTATTTAAGATAGTCTTATGAATTCAATAAATTAAATTTCTATGCATTATGACTCTCAAATATTATTTAATGACCTAATAGTTCAGAATGGTTTAGTAAGATCTTAATTTAAAATTATTAGTCTATGAGTATATTAATAAAATCTTAATATTTCTTCACAGGCATAGAAAACAAGGTTGTGGTAAGGAATAAGAAGATTGAGAGAATATTATTTAACATATTTAGTCATTTAAAAGTTATTATTTTTTATAAAAAATAAAATTTACAAGCCAATGACTCAATTATACATTAATTTTTATTTAAAATGACAAGTCAAAGTTATTACTTTAATATACCAAATTCTGTTTATTATAAATTCTCATAATACCAAATATGTATACATTAAAAAAATAACATTATGACTTGCATTTTCTTAATTCTTTCTGCATTTAATTCTATATCTTCTCTATGTTGAAAGAGGCAACCAGCTAATGACATAATTATGCTAGAAGAAAATATTTAGGACAGTTCTTTCAAATAATTCTTGAGGTTATGTTTGGGCTGGCTGAGGTCTTTGATTAAGGTTTCTTCTATCTGGGCACTCAGATGGGTGTGCTCCAGGCTTATGTGGCCCACTGAGCTAGTTTGTACTGGCTTTCCAGCTTGACTCAGTTCAGCCTCATTCCAGATTCACTACCACTATGTCTGCTTTTGTTGTCCCTCAGGGATGCTGCCTGCCAGTTAGACTCAGCCAATCTACTGCCTATCTTCTACTCTTTCTATGTGATAGTGACACAGCATCCTTGTTTCAGTCGCTCATGTGACTTCCATGTTGGGCAGTATGATGAGGTGCTTATCAGTGCAGATTCTAGATACAGACTGCCTAATCCTACCTTGTTCATTTATATGCTATGTTATCCTTACCAAGAACCAGACTTCGTCCAATATTTTTACCTACTAGCAATACCCACTTTGCAAAGTTGTTGAGATGGCTGAGTTAACAAATATCAAAACTATTGTCATGATCATTGCTATTAACATTACCATTTGTGTGATCTCATGTGACTGGCACTCAGAGGCTGGAGAGCAGAATCTCTCATCCATTTTGGTTTATTTGCTTGCTTGCTTGTTTTAAGACCTTCTTGGCCTGGAACTTGGTATGGAGGCCAGGCTGGCTCCAGGCTCACAGAAATCTGCCTACCTCTGTTTCTGTCTCCCCAGTGCTAGGATTAAAGGCATATACCACCATGCTATACTTGACCCATCAGTTTATATCATATTACAATCATCTCTCAGACTTTGTGGGAAATGAACCCCAGCAGCCATGGATGCTGAAATTGTACACTTTAAAATAGCATGGATTTCGCATGTAGCTCACATCCCTGGCTATACTCTAGCTCCTCTCTGAGAGACTTAACAATGGTCAGGACAATGTCAACACTCAACAGGTATTGTTAGACAATGATTGCAGGTAGGCGAATCTACTGTTCATCTCTAATGCATTCTCTCCTTTATTCCTGAACCATGGCCTCGTTGAGTCTGTGAACAAATGAACACACAGACAAAGAGGTCTTCCTGTGTCCTGTCCTCTTGGTTTTTGGTTTCTAAGCCAGGTATGTGTGTGTTTCTCATGGTTCTATTGCTACTGCACAATTTGTGAACACGTTTGGTGGGGAGGATAATCTCACAGTCTTCATCTCCAACCTAAAAGCTCCTGAAGTGCTGCCACTGGCTGCTTTCACTGGAGATGTTCTGGGAATCGCCACTGAGTAAGTGCTGCAGTCACTGTTCAGCTTCGGGAAGGGACATTCATCTTCAACAAGGGCAGATACCTGGAAAATCCTCATGTTGGTCTGGAGACAGATGTGCAGAAAGAGCAGGAAGGCTAGGGTGAACATGCCTCCCATTCCTAGAAAAAAAGAAATGTTGAGATAGGCTGCTCTCTGGGGGGAATCCAGCTCTCAGTCTTTGATTGGACAAACAACATTTCCATGTTCACAATGCTTTTCTTCCCAAAATAAAAACACATACTTCTTTAAAGCAGTCCTTTGGAGGCCTTATCCAGTGAATGGAGTCAGGAGTTTGAAAGTCAATAGTTTATTTGCTTAAAAATACTATTTTACAATTTTAGGAGCTTAGATACAGATTATTTAAAATTATTACATAATGCATTTTATATAAACTTAAAAAATTTTAGGGAAAATTCCATTTGAAATTTGTGATGTGTAAATATTAAAAATTCTCACAATTCCTGACAGAATCAGGTTAGACATGGCTGAACAGCTGCCCCTTCTTAACATGAGTGTCACTTGACATCACTGGTGTATCTGTTTACTATTTGTTTCTTCTCACAAGAAAGTTTGGCATAAGCACAGCGGCTGAACAAAAATGTGTTACTCACACTTCACCTTGAAGACTCCAACAAGGTCTCCCTGGGCTGACCAGGTAGACCCAGTTCAGGTTTTAGGAGAGAATTCATTCATTCATTCATTCATTCATTCATTCATTCATTCATTCATTTGCTTATTTCTGCAGTTTGCAGGTGCTGCCTGTAGCTGTGGGTTCTGTGATCCTTCCTGCATTTTCAAAGCAACAAAGCAGCATGCATCTGATAATACTGTGCACATGCACTTCTCTTTTTGGCTTTAAACAGGAAAAGGTCTTCATTTTCCCTGTAACTTGGTTAGATTTGGTCCACCTGGGTAGAGCAGATAATTTTCATTTGAGTGTCATCATATACACTGTTAAAGTTTCTATTCTCTTGGTTTCATGTTATAGGAATCTGTTTCATGGTGAGGCCTTTCTCTGCTGACTGTAGTATACATTGAACTTTGTAACCTAGGATATTAAAGACATATTTGTTAGAGCAGACCCAGAGTTGGCTTTATTTAGGCTGAAGGAATGATTTTCAAGTTACCTTGGAATTAGGTATTCTTGCTTCTAGGCCTGCCAAGCTTGACTGTCACCATGAAGCTACTATGTTCTGTCACCATGGAGCTATCATCCTCTGTGACTACCACCATGGTGCTACCATATTCTGTTCCCAGTCTCCAGAGGACAATGGTGGAGCTGTAGCTGGCCTCAGAGGCATTTGGTGCAGGCACAGAGTGTTCTGATGCACCAATTCAAATTCATAAGCAGACTGGGAGTTGACAGTTTCATTGCCTGTTCCCAAATTAGCATTCTCATTTCTGAACCTGTTTTGTAATCTTTATCTACTGAAACTCCTGAGGACTGGAACGACAGGGGAATGCTGACAGGATATGAATTTTCTAGCTTCTAAGCCAGGTAAATGATAAATCATGAAGCATAGCAAAGCATTTTTTTAAAAATGTTCTTCATAGAAATTATTTTTCAATGAGCCCTCCATATGCTATGGAATAAGATTTTTCTACATGACTATGATGGTTAGTTTTAGATACCAACTTGCTATACCCCAGGATCACTTGCCAAGAAAGTCTCAATTGAGGAATTATATAGATTGGGTTTTCTCATGTACATGTGTGTAGGGAATTGTCTTGATTGTTAATTGATGTAGGAAGACCCAGCCTGTTGTGGGTGGCACCATTTCCTGGGCAGGAGTCCTGAATTATGTTGGACAGGAACAGTTGGATGATGCAGACAGGTAGCAGGGTCCATTCCTTTCTTTCAGCTTTTCTCTGTGGATGTAGCTGCTTTGGGTTTCTACTTTGATTTCCTTTCAATCATGGACAGTGTCTGGGATTTGAGTTGAATAAAGTCTTTCTTCTCCAAGTTGCTTTTTGTTATCAGGGTATCATGTCATAATAACAGAAATGAAAGTAGAAAAATGTCCCATGGATACATTTTTTTAAACATTAAAAGCACTCATTTAACATGTATTAAAAAACAAAACTAACACAGAATGTCTTGTTCCATTGATGTTGGGATTTAGTTTGAGGTACTTTAAAAGGGTGGATTATTTCAATAAAAAATCAAATCAGCAAATGAATGGTATGTGAATGAATGGCATGTAGGTGATGAGAGGCATATGAATGAATGACACGTGACTGGATGGGTGTGGACGAATGAATGGCGTGTTAAAGTGACAAAAGTAATGAGAAGCAAATCTGTGGAGGAAGCTATTGGGTGCTGGATGGAGTGACTCTGAGCACAGAGGAGATAATGGCTTCAAGGCTTAAGTATTGAAGCAAAGAAGGAAAAATGAAGATACAAGCATTAGTGTATGTATCTATCTAACTAATATATCACCTTAGGAATTAGGAGTGAGTTTAATGTTAGGGAGAATGATCAAAAGAGACCACACTAGTCTTCTGTTACTAGTAATGTTCTGATGTTGAATTGGAGCTAGTTAGATGGGTTAATTTAGTGAACATCCATTAACATGGACCCCCCTACTGCTAAAATTTAGATATGCTTTGTCCCCATGTATTCATGAACAGAATCTTGGTTTCCCATTCAGTGACAGAGAGGAATGGTGGAATCTTTAGAAAGTGTGTCTTAGTGGAAGCTAATGTGGTCATTGGGTATTGCTATTGGAATGCATTAATATTAATCTCAACCATCAAGTTAGCTCTTTCTTATAAAGGTCGTTGTAAGGTGAGGCTATTACATGTGCTTGGCTCCATCCACACGTTACTGTATCCCTTTTAGTTTCTTTCCTATCTTTTGACTTAGTGAGGGATACCCGAACCAGAGACTGAACAGACGGACAGTCTTGAACTTTTAAGTTCTCAAAGTGTAAGTTAAATAAATGTATTTCTTAAATGATGTATGCAGCCCCTGAGATTTTGTTAATGCAGCCAAAACAGATATGTTATTTGTTCAGTTTTCTGCATAGTTACATTTAAGGAAAAAAATGGACAAGCTAGAAATAAAAATTTTCTTCTTTACCCTTCTACTCGTAACACCAATGAATTATAGCCTGCTCTACGTCAGGGATTTTTATAAAACATGTATAATGCAGATAAGGAGATAAGTGAAGCCTGTATGCCATTTTCTCATGGATACTTATGATGTAAGCTTAATGACTTTAGAAACCAGTATTGTTTTCATTGTGATAACTGGAAACTACAGTTAGTATTGAAACAGACATCCGGAATGTCCTTATAAACATCACCCAATGCCTTGTACCAGGGAGGAGGAAAATCAGGGTATCTCAGGCCATCATTGAGAAATCATATATGTACTTCCAAACCTAATATCCCTTTATTATTATCTTAAAGTACAGAACTCCAGGAATAGGTAAAAAAGACCTACTTGAAATTGTGGCTACAGTAACAATAGTTTGCATCACTCATAGTTTTAACTACAAAGATTTCAATACAAAAGAATCCAAATTTCTGCTGAACATGAAGAAATAGCAAAAATAATTTAAAAAAATTATGTTTAAGATTTTATTATGGAAAGCTACATATGGACACACACACACATACACATACACACACACACACACACACACACAGCATTACTGTCTCCTTTCTTCCTTCGTCTTCTCTGTAGTTCAAGACAAGATCTCTTCATATAGTTTGGATTGACTTGGACTCCAAGCTGGTCCCAAATGTGGGCTCCTTCTGCCTCACATTCTTAGATGGAAATGTTACAAATATAAGCCACCATATGCAGTTCAATGAATATTTGAAAAGATGTGAGGTCACATGAGTTGTCAAAAAGTAGCATCTTAATATAGCAAGCTGCTGTCTTCAGCTATAAAGTGAACAATAATTAATAACACTGGCAATGCTTGCTTTGATGTGGCTGTGTGAAATTGAGCCTCAAGAGTGAGATTTGAAAGGAGATACTGTACAACAAAACACATTTATATTCCGTGTGTATGAAGCAACACAAATGATATTCCTGACATTAAACCACTGGACTAAGCATGCTTAGACTTTGCAAGCTGTTCACTTAGACACATATATCACTAGGCCAGGGCTTGATGCTAAAAGTGAAATAGATAATAGAGGTGCAAGGGACAGATAATTGATGCTTTCTCATGAGCAGGTTGACTTCTAAGATGAGGAAGCATTGTCTGTAACTCAACAACACAGATTGCGTGGAAATCAACATGGGTCTTTTTAAATATCAGACACATATTAATCTAGCCTTACATCTCATGTCAGGGCAAAAGTGCATGAAATAGGACATTCACTGCAGTGCTGTGTGTGATTACATTAGAAACAACCTCCATCCACACAGTCAGTAAAACCAGAGTTCACATGCATGGTCAGTCCACTTCATACTACAACATTCAGTGTTAAAGCATGTAAGGAAGGTACCAGGTACAAATGTCCTTCAAAATGTGACAGTGTTGCATTAAGATGGGGAGATTCTAGGTAATTTTCTCCTTTATCTGCTCTTAAATGGGTTAATTTCTATATGCGTCAAGTATATATATTTATAAAGCTAGAACACAGCAAATTAATTTTAGGAAAAATAAGTATGTGAAAATGAAATTATAAATCCAATTTCTGCCATCCCCATGGCACTTTTTAAAAAGTATCTTGGTTAACTTTTGTCTTCCCTGATACCTTTACCTAATGGTTGGCTTATTTAACATTCATACCATGAGTCATTGAACTTGTTTTTAAAAAATATCTTTTTTTTTCTTTTGATAACAAAATGTCAAACGGGCAGAATGTGGTCTCTGCTGTAGTAAAGGGGAATGTGACAGACAAGTGGGGTCTTCTGTGAGTGTCTTGAGTTAGGCCAGTTCTGATGCCAGTCCCATGAACTTCTAATTTTGTTTTGACCTCATCACTCAACTTTTTTAACACTAAGCTTCCTAAATGGAAAACTGAATGGCATCAGCACTTTAAAGATAACACTAAACCAAAGGCCAAACACTCTGCTCCAACTCTCAGCACCCATGATGCTCTCTCATCCAGAGGGAAAATTGAAAAGTTTACCTGCCATCCATTTGTGAAAAGAAGAGTAGATATATATAGATACAGAATCTGGAGCCATGGGGATCAATCAAGTTTGTCAATCAATCAAGTCAATGCACACAGGATTTTGCGTCTTGTGAAGAAGAAGAGCAGGGCCTCCACTCCCAAGGCTAAGGCTCATAATCTGTCAGCAGGCACTAAAAACCCTTTCTCAAAAGGATAAGATATAGGCGAGGGGTTATGGCTAGCTAGTATCACATGCTGATATGTAGATAATTGGGTAACAGTTAGATCCAGAGAGATCTAAATTTTGAGGAACACAAAGATCTGAAGACATGGCTATACCACATCTAGAAATGGGCTGCCTTTAAACTCACATTAATCTGAACTCACACATGTTCTTGATGTATTCATCTAATCATTTTAATCCTCTTTCAATAACTTAGTAATCCTAAACTGCAGGGCAGAAACCCCGATTTGAGGATTTGAGATTAAATATTTTCCACAAGTACCAGTGGATGTGATGACCTTTATGGACACCAGTCATGGTTATGGTCAACAGACATGTATGTGAGTAAAGCACTCTTTATATAAAACAAACAAAATAAAATCTAATAAAATAAGAAAAAAATAAAAGCAAATGGAAGAGAACTAAACAGCAGCTCCTAAGTGTATCATTCTCTGTTTTTGTCTGTGATTATGATGTAGACTATTTATGTCATGTTCCTGCCAATATGATTTCCCACCATAACAGACGGCACCCTTAACTGCTTTCAAGAAGAAAGGCATTGTCTTTTAAGTTGTGTTTGGGATAGTGTTTTATTGGCAACAGGAGAAGAAACTGAGATAGTGAAGAGATTCCAAATCCAATCACTATACCTGGTAGAAATGTACATTTCCCTGCAGATATCAATTTAGATGTTTCTCTGTAGAAAACCTTTTAATATTTGGGAATTTTTAAATACTTAAAATGTGGTCTTACTTTTATGGAGGAAGAAAAACTAAGGTAGGAGTGTGCTAGCTGTTTTAAAAGTCAAAAACTGCATTCTTCTTTTCAGTACTGTTGAACTAGGCTGTCTTGGGACATCCTTGTGCTGAAAGCAAGTACAAGTTTTGACAGACAAGGAAACCTTATCTTGGAATTCCCAAGGTTGTTTTTTTTTGTTTGTTTGTTTGTTTTGTAAGGAAAAGTAAACACAAGAGCTGAAAGTGATCAAATCAGCTGCTGATTTGATTTCACTCAGCCAGATTTCCTCTAGCTGCCAAACAGGTTGGGGGGGGGGTTGCTGGAGGAAGGTAGTTTTCAGACTTCTGCTTTCTCTGTACATCGTAATGTAGTTCAGAACTCAACAAAAAATAAATAGCCAGGTGCACAGTAACGGAAGAAGAAACTGAACTAGGTATGATCAGGTGACATGTAAGAGCTTTAACTGTGATTGGTGTTCATAGAACACGCAGGTGCATCTCACTGGAAAATTTGAAAATGATAAGAATACAAAAAAAGGCATAGAATACATTTGAGAAATAAGATTTTCAAAGTGGAAATTTACAGATTCAAACATAGATTTTAATGCAAGATCTACAGATAACAAAAAAAGAAGATAAGAGAGATTGGTGGCATCAGTGAGAAAAGGGTCTTTCATTGTGATGAACAACTTGTTAGCTTTGATGAAATAGTTGGTTGGCAAACCTACAATCTCTGGTACACCCGTTGCCAAGAGATTGTGTCTAACTTATTTGTGTTTGGGCCTGGAGTGAGGTAGCATAGAGTTAGAGAATCACACACACTCAATCCTAGCACTGTAACGCAGCACTGTGATGAAGCCCTATAACCCAGCAGTGTAATGCAGCATTGTAACACAGAATTGTACCACAGCACTCTAATGGAGCCCTGTAACACAGCACTGTAACAGAGCAGTGTAACACAGCACTGTAATGCAGCAGTGTAATGCAGCACTGTAATGCAGCAGTATAATGCGGCATTGTAATGCAGCAGTGTAGCACACCACTGTATCACAGCAGTGTAACACAGCACTGTATCACAGCAGTGTAACACACCACTGTATCACAACAGTGTAACACAGCACTGTAACACAGCAGTGTAACACAGCACTGTAACACAGCAGTGTAACACAGCACTGTATCACAGCAGTGTAACACACCACTGTATCACAACAGTGTAACACACCACTGTAACACAGCAGTGTAATGCAGTGCTGTAACACAACAGTGTAACACAGCACTGTGATGCAGCACTGTAACACAGCATTGTAATGCAGCACTGTAATGCAGAACTGTAATACAACACTGTAACACAGCAGTGTTACACAACACTGTAACACAGAACTGTAATGCAACACTGTAACACAGCACTGTAATGCAGAACCATAACACAGCACTGTAGCACAGCACTGTAATGCAGAACCATAACACAGAAGTGTAACATAGTACTGAAATGCAGTACTATAATTCAGCCCTGTAACATAGCAGTGTAACACAGTGCTGTAATGCAGAACTGTAACAGCACTGTAATGTAGCACTGTAACACAGCACTGCAACACAGCAGTGTGACACAGCACTGTAATGCAAAACTGTAATAGCACTGTAACAGAGAACTGTAACATAGCACTGCAACACAACAGTGTAACACAACACTGTAATGCAGCACTGTAATGTAGCACTGTAACACAGTACTGTAACATAGTACTGTAATGAAGCACTGCAATGCAGAACTGTAACAGCACTGTAATGGAGAACTGTAACATCGTACTGTAACAGTTCTGTAATGAAGCACTGCAATGCAGAACTGTAACATAACACTGCAACATAGCAGTGTGACACAGC
>NW_021621338.1:14118687-14169264 GCF_004785775.1 Grammomys surdaster | reverse complement strand
ATGCAGAACTGTAACAGCACTGTAATGGAGAACTGTAACATAGTACTGTAACAGTACTGTAATGAAGGACTGTAATGCAGAACTGTCACATAGCACTGCAACACAGAATTGTAACACAGCACTGTGATGCAGAATTGTAACAGAGTTGTAACACAGAGTTGTAACACAGGACTGTAACACAGCACTGTGATGCAGAACTGTAACATGACACTGTAACGCAGCACTATGATGGTTTTAGTTGTCTCTATCATTAAAACCTTAAATGTCCTGAAGACCATCATAGGGACCTTGAAATGATTGTTTGCCTCCTGTGTCTTTTGCAACTCATCAGCTGCATAGGTGCTTCTTGTGTTTTTGTCTTGGAACTTATGAAAGGAAATGGCCGGGAAGTTCTCTTGCCAGCCCCAACTATTTCCAGCAGAGTTGGTGCCATCCTAGGTTTTTGATATATGGAGTTCTTACCAGGTCCTAACTTTCTTAGTAAACAAATTGCACTGCATGTATTGTCAGTATATCTGAGTCAGCCTTCTTCTGTCGCCATCACTGACATTCACTGGTGGTAGAGGGGGTAAGGGGTCTTTTAGAATTGATATCATCACTTAAGGCAAATTCTTGGCCTACTAAAACCCAAGAACAAATATTTTCTTTTAGGAATTTCTAATTTTCCTCTGGAACTTAAAAGCCATTTAGACAACTTGTAGCAATTTTATTTATAGTACTAATCATAAGAAAGGTAGAACCTTCAAGGGCAGGCAGGATTATTGATCAATTGTAAAATATTTCTAGTATAATCTGTGAGCCAATTTAATTCATAAAAGATAGTACTTCATCAGAGCTTTGTTCCAAAGAAGTCCTCAGTAGAAATGATCCCCTGGAATCTATCAGTGGTGACATTGTCCCAGAGTTGATGGTCAACTAATGGAAAAGTCTCATATGCTGGCCTGCCTGTGTTGCATGGGATATCTGTCAATCATGTTTGCTAGCAGGCAAATGAGTACAGGAATAAATGACAGTCTTAGTATTTTCCCCACTGTCCATCTCCAGAAAGATGGACAACAGCAGTCAGAATCATATTTATTTTACTGCGTTAATACAGATAACTGGTATGACAAGCATACTTTCTTAAACTGCCTAGACTCTAGCACTCCTGTGAACTACCAATTATAAAACTTGAAGAAAACACATTTAATGAACCAGCTAATCTCCAAGTTCCATCTGAGACTAACTAAATTCAATGCACACCTTCACACCAAAGGGACTTGAATGCTTGTTACAGGGCTCCTGATCATGAGGAAGTGGCACACACAGTTTAGATTTTGAGGGCTGGAATTAAATATCAGCTGCAGAGTGTATGATTTACTTTACTTTAGGGAAATCAATCTTCTGGAATTTGTAACTCACAGAGAACAGGTGATTTTTGGGAATCAATTAAAAGATTTTATTTAAATCTACAATGTGTGTCCTCGGGATGATGACTCTCCCATTTATTTTTCTTTGTGGGACTGTGGTGTGTAGATCTTTTAGTCTCAGAGAGAGCATATATTCTGTACATTTTGGCTCACATACCTGTTACTAAACCAAGGTCCAGTTGCTTGCTTCACAGAGGCTTACAGATGTGCCTGAGATGAAAATGAAGAACTAAGCATGTTGCACATGTGACATTTCTTCCTGAGGCTCAGTTTGCTTCCCTGTTAATAAATGAAGCCAGTGGCTGAGGTTAATGACAGACACCAAATACTGCAGAGTGCCAGCAAATGACGGTTCTGTACTGCCATCATTTTCTCTCCTAGAAGAACTGGGATGTGCTGAATTTTAGATCATTTTCTCTGAGTAATAGTTTTATGCATGCTATTCAAGGACATTTTCTTTTCTTGGTAAGAACAAAGCATTCCAAAACAGTATAAAGAAACTACTACTGTTGGTTCAAGATGGAACATCAAACACGGGTACCCATCTTCCCACATTAAAATAACAGAGAATTTAAAACTGCAGTAGCCTCCTACAGTAGAAGCTATTGGTGACTTCCCAGGTCATGCTAGGCATAGAGTGCCTGCCCGCCTCTGCTGTGAAGGCTACTGGGGTTATTGCCTGGGCTGGGTGTTTCCAGGTTATTCAAAGGATGAGAAAGCACTCACAGATGAAAATGTGACAACATTAAAAAGCAAGGCCATAGTGAAGATGAGACACCTTGGAAGTACCTCGATTAGAGATGGTGGTGGTGGTAGTGGTGGTGGTGGTGTCTCACTTTATGGGGAGTAGCTGAATGTCAGAGTTGTAGTTTGGTTGGTACTTTATTTGATTGACAGGTTATATAAGTTTTTCCTCTACTGCATGCCATTTTCTATCATGCATCTGATTTTAGTCATATATGTGCCCTATTATACACAAGAATAAGAAAACAAATAAGGGATTGTGGTGGTTTGAATGAGACATATCTTCCATAGGTTTGGGTATTTGAACACTTGATGACTAGCTGTTGGGAAGGTGTAAATGGTACAATCTTGCAGAAGTAAGTTAGTTATGGGTGGGGGGAATGTAGGCTTTGAGATTATACAGCTTTAATCTACTTCCTGTTTTCTCTTTCAGCTTTATGCTTGCAGTTGAAGATGTGATCTTCCAGTTTCCTGTTCTGGCTGTCTGCTGCTGGTGTGACAAGCGTCACCATTATGGACTTTCTGGCTCTCTAAGTCGGAATCTACTCTTTCTTCAAAAGGCAGCAAAGAAGTTGTGTTTGTTCACAGTGTTTATCTTAGCAAGAGAAAAGTAGAGAATGCAGGGATCTTTATCTCCTTCAGAGAGCAGTTTGCTTTACAACATATACACCCTTAACAAGTCAAGACTCTAGATGCTCATTGCCCTTGATTCTAGGACATATTCTGGAACTACATATGTTAATCCTGAGATTTCCTGGAGAAAAAAAACCAGTTCTACCATTTGAGCCCAATTTGAAGGAGGCTTTTAATTAAAAACTGTCAAGAAGAGAAGAATGGGCTTTGGTCAGGGTCAGGGTCACTCCCTGGAATTCCGAGCTAAGTGGCCACAGACATGTTTTGTCTGTTTTGTTTTTGCTTTGTTTGTTGCAGGGGTTTATAAGGATAATCCCATAGAGCCACTATATTTCCCCATGAGGCTTTCTTATTTTCTAAGAACTACAACTCCCAGCATTCTAGGAAGTTACTTTGTCTTTGGGATGGGTTGGGCTTACAAGTTAACTTTGGGCTTTACACATATTTGAATAAAAACAGTATTACCAGGGAGTTGCTTAGGTAAAACCAAATTAAACCAACCAACCAAACAAACAACTACAAGCTAGTTCTACTGTTTAAGAATGCAGCTGAATGCAGGTAAGGGTTCAAAGTTGCCAACAGGTCACTGAGTGTGTGGATAGTTCAAGCCAGGTGGAGCCCCAAAGGTTTCCCAGGCTGTTGTATTATTTGTTTTTCTCAGTCCTGAGACTAAGTACTTGGTGAGAAGCAGCTTAAGGGAGGAGAGGTTTGTTTTGATTCCTAGTTGAGAGATTACAGTCCATCACATCAAAGAAATCAGTCAGTCAGGCAGGCAGACAGGCTGAGCTCTGGTCCATGGCAGCTTGCCCAATTCTCCAAAGATCAAGAGGCAGTTGAAGGGGAATACAGGTGCACAGGAGCCTCCCACCACCCCACACGTTTTACCTTGTATTCAATTTCGGGCCTCAGCCCATGAACTGCTACCACCCAGACTCTGAGGGTACTTCACTTGTATTTAATCCTCTCTGGAAACATCCTCCCAGAGAGTATTCTGGACCCAGTCAAGTTGACAATTGAAATTACTCACATCTGCTTAGGTCATCAGTAGATGACAGCTTCTAATAAGGTTCTCAAAACAGAAAGTGAATTAATAAGCCAAGGCAGTTGAAGTCAGCCTTGGGGAGAGAGATTCTGGGGCTCAATATTCACCAGAGAGGAGTTGAGAGAGGAAAGTTCTCATTTGAAACTGAGCAAATGCTATCACAGTTCCCAGTGAACTTTCCACCCTGTAGCATCCAGAGAATTAGGGACATTTGCGTTCTTTGCCTGGCATAAAAACTGCAGGCCTCTCTAGAAACAGCATTCTTCACATAAGACCCAGCCCAAAGTTCCTTGCTCCTAGCCTGGCAGCTGCTTCCTGGCAATTCTTGCTTATGTTAGTAACTGAGTCCTTTACTTTTAGATCTGATTGTACACAGATCATCAGACATCAAAATGAGCCAGTAAGTGCAAAATATGACGACAAGAAAATAATTGGAGTAGTAGAAACAGAACACAAGCTGTCTTCAGTGTGTGCAGAGAGGTGAAGGTATGATGGATAGAGTGAGCAAGCCCAAGACACCATCTAACACTTTTCACCTAAAAGGAAGCAACACAACAGAAACATTTGAGTGACTTCAAGTGATTACAAAAATAAAACAATCAGCAGGATGCTTGGAAGGCGAACTTTTGATGTTCTTCTAAAAGCAAAAAGGGACAAAAATCAAGAAGAGGAAGATACATGGTGTATGCCTATGCTGCCAAATGTTGCAGCCTACAGTCACACACAGCTGATACAGATATGGGATCAGCCCTAGAAATGAGGCTAGCCCTATGTAGGGTTACTTCAATTATAGAACATATGTTAAAATTTAAAGCTTTAATATAAAACTTAAAACATAAAATATATTAAAAATATTTTATATTAGGTGGTGACATATCTTGGATAAAATTATAAAAAATGTATTAAAATGATGTGTCATTAAAATAATTTTTGCCTCTCTCATTTTGCATGATGAAATATGTCTATAATCCCAGTACTGGAAAGACAGAGGCAGGAGTTTGAACCTGGCCTGGACTACACAGAAAGTTCCTGTCTCAATAAACAAAAAGAAGAAAATAGAAAAGGAAAATTTGAAGTTCCATTTGCAGCTCACACTTGTGGTCCATATCATTTTCCTTTGGAAACTGTTGAGGGAAGGACTGGGAAGAAGGCAAGTACTTAAGTAGTGAAAAGTAAGTTTCTGGGGCTAATTAGAACTATCATTTTGGAAAGTTGAAAAGTGTGTGAGTGTGTTGGGCTATTAAAATGACAGGCTTGTTATCAAGCAAGAGGACGGTGACACCTACATAGCCACAATACAAAACCAGTTACAATGACTTCAGCCAATTTCAAGTCACAGAGAAAACTCAGTGAAACTTTAAAAATTGCCTAACAGTATGTCAAAAATGAGAAGACAAAAGATGTGCTTAGATATAACAAAGGTTCAGGAAGTTTCTCACTTCAGACAATTTCCCAATGAGCTGTACAAAGATAGATATCACCAAGCCAGGAAAAAAGATTTTCCATGATTGAGAGATGTGGGAAAAGAAGAACTGTGAAATCAGGTCAGAAACCCACTTGATGTACCTGTGAGCCTCTATGGTAGGACAGGGGACATACACTGAAGTACAAAAGTAAATGATCTTCAAGGCGTTTGGGTCCAAGAATTGGCTCACAAACCACACAAACACTGATCTCAGTCAGACAGGGACAATTTATTGAGCTTACAGACCAGGTCAATCAGGGCCATGGTCCAGATTTAGCAACTGAACCATGACTGCAAGTTAAGATCCTACAAGGTTTTTAAACCCCAAATCCACAAACATCTGTGCTAAGTTATTCCAACAGTCAGGATTTAGGGATAGAGGATTTCCTTAGTAACATATCTTTGTTGTATATTTACCCTGCTCCCATTGAGCGGGGGTATTCAACTGTGGCAGGGGACTTGGCTTATCTAATATTCATATCCTAATTTGTCTACCAGGATGGGACTTGTCTAACATTCATGTCTTAACTTATCAACCAGTGTTGTCGGAAATATTAAAAAAGGAACCCGCAGTCTTCCCGCGCTACTGCCGCAACTTTCATCCCTAGTGGGCTGGCGCCTATGCACTGGCAGCAAGGGGCAGCCTGTTTTTATCTCATGGGGACTCTTACTCAGGGCTCAACGCCTGCCGAGTCCACTGTCTCCACAGGTAGCCCCAGTGCAGTGACCGATTGCAGTCTTCCCAGCTCTGGTTTGCTGTCTCAGTGCCACTTGTACCCTTTCACCAATCACCCCTCTGGTCTATGGTCCCACATTCCAGTAACCCAATAAAACAAAACTCTTAAAGCTTATAGTTATATATAAACAAATTTCAATTCGCAAGATGCCCACACAGTAATTTTAGGGCCAATTGATAAAGATACAAGCTGACCAACTAGGTAGACAAATTATCCCAATTGTTCTATCCCTACATGATATTCATAGCTACCTGTGGCTATTTAAGACCACACAGGATCAGGATCTTCTTCCTGTCTGTCCTCCATAATGATTCGTCCCCCTCTCTCCTCTGTCTCCATCTCTCTCCCTCCAACTCTTAGCTCTGCCTCCCCTTTCCCAGTTCAATCACAGGCTTCCTCCTGCTCCAATATTTAAATAGATTGGACAGAGAAAATTCTGCCACAAACCAGGATGTCAGTTACTGACACACATGTCTCTTTCTGCCAAGTAGGATGTCAATTCCTAGGAAGGTCTTGGGAACATAAACTTTACTGTACCACTACTCAAAATGCAAGTCTCATTCCAAATAGTTTCTTATATTGGTGCAGGTGTCTCTCTTATATTGGGGTCTATCCTAGGAAGTTTATACCATGAAAACATCTACACAGGTGCAAGAAATGCTGTTGAGTGGTTGGTTTGGGTCCAAGCTTATTGTGGGTAACTATACAAAATAGTTTTACTGACTTCTATCATGATTGGTTTCCAGGAGCAAAGAATGTAACAGAATATATAATCAATCTTGGCATTAGAAAGGTTCCTAGTAATGGCAGAAACATATAAGAAAGTTTCCTTATAATGGCAGGCTATCTAGGTAATAGTTACCTAGGCCTTTACATCCCACCTAGGTCTTAATATTTTATTTAGATCTTAACAGAGAAAGATCAGAATGGATTTGAAATTACTAACACAATATAGGGAGATGTGAAGCCAGTTCTGTTCTGGAGTAGAAAACATGCTTCTTTTACTGAGAAAGAAAGTCAAAGCACACACATACACACATATACACATGCATACACATGCACACACACATACGACAGACAAACACATATGTATAGATATATGCACACACATACAACAGACACACACACAAGCACAAACACCTACACCACACAAGCATGTACACACATACAACAGATGCATACACATGCACAAACACCACAGACACATACATACATACATACATGAAGTCACAGACATATATATATATACACACACACATACACACATGCACAGACACATACCACACACATGTACAAACACTCTATACACACACATGTATGTATACACACTTATGCACACATATAGATGAATACACATATAAACACACACACATACACACACACACACACACACACACACTACAGACAACAAAGACTATGCAGTTTTTTAAGTCAGAGCAATGAGAATGCCCTAAATATTTGCAGGAAGAACCTCCCCCCCTTCAGCTGGATGATGTTGTACCATCTGACAGAGAGGCGTAACTGTAGCTTTTATTTACTACATAACTAAGGCATGGTAATATAAACAGCATTAATTAGTTTTAATTCTAGGACTCAACCTCTAGGCTGTAATTCAAAGACTTAATCAATGTGATTGTGTAGATTCTTTTTGTATTTAACAATACAGAAGCTGATGTATCAGATGGTCCATGGGAGTTGAAAGGAAGAATTAAACTGTAAAGGAGCAATTTGATAGCCGAAACTCAGAGTGTTAAGCACTTTGCTTGCAGTAGTGACTTCAGATCCTCTCTTGAGGGACCATCATTGTTTCATCCAGGTTGCCAAAGCTAATGTAGGGCTGGGATGACACCAGGCCATGATGTCAAGGATACTAGGCAAAGAGTTCCCTGTGGAGAGGGTCAGGAGGAAACCAGCAGCTCCATAGCTCTTCCCACTCTAGGCCAAGTCTCAGCTCCTCAATCTATCTGTGCCTCTTCTTCATCACAGTTTTAACTCAAGAGCTAAAACACCATAAATTTAAATCCCAGAGAAGCACAGAACTTCTGTTCTTCCTACTTGATACCTGTGTGGCCCCAAGAGAGATGGCACTCACAACCACTTTAGCGTCTCTAAACTCCATTTTCATCTTGAGAAAAACAAGAGCAGGGGCCACATGTATAAGAGTTGGAAAACTTTTAAACCCAAAATACTCAGTTGTATGGTAGAGACAGGTTGCTTTATTTGAGTGGTTTGTATTCACTTTGATTCTCCAGAATTTTATTTTTATTTCCAGAATGAATAGCTTTCTTTTACAATAAGTTTTTGTAGCCTCAGAACAGCATTTAACACAGGCATGTGGGCTCCTGGCATATCTGCTTTGGTCACTGGTGAGTATCACCACTGTGTCTGGAAACCCTAAGAAGCCAGATGTTCTTGAAACCACAAGATTTTATGCAAATCAAATCATTCTCCTGCTTTCTGTAGGGCTGCAACCCTATCTCAGACTCAAATTGCTCCATGGGCTTTTGCCCATCCTTATGGTACAAAGTTCAGACTCTCCACTTGCTCTCTCAGCCCCTTAAGGTAACAATTATGTACAGGCCTTGTCTTCATCTTGGTGTGTGTCCTGCCTATTACTGACACCACCATGTGTTACAGTCCTCATTTGCCAGAATCAAGGTTGTACTCCCAGGGCATTGGTATAGTTGCTGCTTGCTTTCCTCGTTAAGGAAAAAACTGAGTTCTGTTTGTAAGTGCTGTTTTCCTCGTTAGGCATTGTTGGAAAATCTAATTTTTCTGTAGTTGTTTACTCCTGCATCCTTTTCTTCAACCATCATACATTTTTCAGTGGCTGGACACCTAATGAGACAGTCAGAAGATGTCTCCAAGCGATCTGACTTCCCAGGCTGTGACATGCCTGGCTTGAATTTTCAATTAAAGGAAAGTTGAAAAGAGAAAGAAGAAAGCAAGCAAGTAATTAAGTAGCACTAGGGTCTTGGAAGAAGTTGTTAAATGAATTATTTAATGAACCAATCTGATGCAAGAGACCTGGCTCCCCATGGCTTTCCACTTCCTGTGCAGCCTGGGTGGCAGCTTCCTGGGATTTTGTCCTGTACCCACAGGAGGGGCTGCTGCATCTAAGGGGACATGGTGAAAAGAGCGATTTGAAAGACAAATGCTTTGTAGGAAGATGTGAGCTGGATGTAGGCTCCCTGTAGGAAGAGGGATATGCCTTGAGATGCCCAACAACCCACATGAGGATATAGCAGTAGGAGTGGCTTTCTTAAAGACAAAACCCTCAAAGATCTCTCTTTCTTGAGTGTGTGTACATATGTGTGCATTGTTTGTACGTGGTGTGTCCATTCTTTCTGTGTACATAAGTGCATATGTGTGTGCATCTGTGTATGTGTGTTTATGTGTGGGTGTGCATAATTACATGTGTGTATGTGTACGAGTATATGTGTGTGTGTGTGCCTATGTGTATGTATGTGTATGAGTGTATGTGTTTATGTGTTTGTATGTATATATGTTTGAGTGTATGTGTGTGTATGTGTACTTGTGTATGTGTATTTTTATGTGTGTATATCAGTGTGTGTGTCTATATGTGTATAGATGTGTGTATATGTATGTGAGTGTATCTGTTTGTGTTTGTGTGTGTTCCTTCTCTCTGTGTATAAGTCTCCCTACTGTTGTGTGTGTTTCTCTCTCTCTCCTCTGTGTGTATGTGTGCGTTTGTGTGTATGTTTGTATATGACTGTGGGTGTTCCTTTCCTCTGTGTGTAGGAACACATGTTTGGGTGCTCATGGAGGTCAGAAACACACCCCAGGAGCTGGTGTTACAGACATCTGTGAGCTGCTGGATGAGATACAAAGTGAGCTAAGATCTTCTGCAAGTGAAGCATGCACTCTAACCACCAAGCAGCTCTCTAGCACCCAGGAATGACTTTCTGTAGCAGGTAGCCTGATATGAGTCCAGGGTTTCAAGGTCCAATAAATTCACAGTTAAGAAGCTTGAAATGAGTAAGGCAGCATCTGGATTTCAGTATTTCATGTTTAATCTCCCTCTTCTTTAGTAACAAATACAAAACACTTTGCCATACTTTTCTGGCTTTTTTTTAACACCTGAGCCACCTGTTTAATTTGGAATCTCTTGGATTAAGCATGTAACTAAAGGACAATGGGAAAAGAACTAGAAAGCATAAGAATCAGAAGCTACACAGAGCTGGTTTTAAGAACAGGGTCCTCTGATTTGGAGTCTCAGTTGCTTCACCAGAAGCACCACATAAGTGGGAAATCTTGCTGTTATGTTAGAAAACATGCAATGGGATGCCTTATGACAGGGTACTAAGGCAAAAGTAAGTGGAAGCACTTGTGTCTGCATTTGTAAGCCATCTTTCTGATCCAAAGGGATGAAATCTATCATTCAGGGAAGAGAAGGAAGCAGGAAGGGAAGGCATGATGCCAGAAGAAGGAGGCTGGCTGACAACAGTGCATAGGTGCTTTGGAAGCACAGAGAATGGGGTTGTATTACCTCAAGTCCCACCCACAGTGACCCAATTCCTCCAACAAGGCTCCACCTAGTAAAATTTCACAACTTTTCCAAACACTACTACTAGTGAGGAACCAAACGTTCAAACACATGACCCTATGGGGGACATTTCACATTCAAACCAGAACAGGGCCATCTTCTATCTTCTTTAGTCTTGTCGCTTCTGAGTTCAGATTTCTGCAGTTCCAGTCTCAGAATCACCTTGAACCCTTCTTGTCCATCTCAAGCACTGGCTTCAGATAAAAATCTAATCACCAAATAAAGTAAAGTCACACTGCACAAAGTCTTCCTGAAGTTAGCTGTTGCCTTGCTGTGGATTCTCACCTGTCCTGGGGCAACCCTCTTCTGCCTTCTATGCTATTATAGTAGCCCAGTTGGCCCTCTGCTTTCTAGGAGGTCTTTTCCAGTGCATTTTGCACCTCTTAAAGGTCTGTGCAACCCAGATAACTTAGATGCTATTTCATCTTTTGCTAAATGATTGATACAGACTTGCCTTTGAACAATGGGTCTAGACTCAGTTCTTCCGGTTTCCCAGCTGTCTCTGTGGTTCTGCCCTTGCTGTCAGTCACTTATGCTTCCTGGCAAATTCACTTGCAATTCAAGCTGTTTTTCTTTCTTAAAATACACCTTAAATCCCCCTCTTGAAATCTTATCTCCCAAGGTCCTTTCAAAATGTCAGTTCCTTTGCTGGCTCCCATTTTACTTTAGAGTAGAGCTATCTCCCTGGATTCTAAATTTTAAAGATTTTTCTCATAGCCTTTTAAAAAAAATATATCACCAAAGAGCCAGTATCCTCTCCCCCAGTTCAATGTGAAATGATTCATTTAAAAGTTACAATGAAAACAAAATACTGAAAAACAAGATGAAGAGACTTACAGGGCATTAATCCCTGGTACTTGTTACTACACTCCTAGTCACAGAAAGCCCCGATCATGGGATTGTGCACCATCTCCAGATGGCATCGACCTTCATACACTGTTGTTCTCAAACTTTGTGATTTCCCCATCGTGGGCAGAAGGCAATACTGCCCATACTGACCCGGGTGGATGGAGTTTGCTGGGTGAAGGAGTCCTTCAAGACCAGATCAGGCAATTATCACTGAGTGACAGAGTGAACTAAAGTTTCAACTTCTATATGTTCTCTGCTGAATAAAGCATCTAAAGTGACATGAATTGGGTCTTAATTTTTTTATTTTGAGAAACCCTCCTTGTACAGTACAAGCAGGCCTTGAACTCATGATCTTCATCTTTCAGCTCCCCAGTGCTACCAAGTAATTATGCATTTACAAATGCCATTTACAAACGTGCACCATCACACTTGGCTCTTTAACATTTCTTATATCTCATATAATGCAGCAAAATGTCTTATGACTAATATTTTTGGAGTTATTGATAAGATGAGCAACTGAAAGGATGATATATATATATATATATATATGTTTGTGTGTATGTGTGATATATATATATGTATATATATGTGTATATATACACACACATACATATATATGTATATATATACATATCATCCTTTCATATATATATATATATATATATATATATATATATATATATAATGTTGTGTGTGGGGGGGGGTATGATAGTCACACACAAAAATCCAAGAGAAATTTTCCATCTTAGTGGTTACTTTGAACTTCATTATACATTTTTTTTCTGATTTTCTTTTTCTTTTCTTCTCTGCCTAAATTAATTTATTGGCTTTTTGTTTTATCAGCACTTCCAGTCACAGCAAAGAACTATGTTTTTATTGGGAAAATAAGATTGACATAATTGGGAAAATAAAGTCTGATTTCTATTAAAAGTAGAATGTGGTAGATACTAATATCAAACAAGAAATGGTCTTTGCTTGGCTTTGAACCTTTTATTTTCAACTTCTATTATTTTTCTATAAAGTTTTTAATGTATTTGTGTTGTGAACCTACAGCCTGATATTCTCATATGCTCGTGTTACTCTAAGAAAACATTGGATATTTTAATAAACCTTTTCTGGTAGTGTAAAAAATGTTTGGGCATTAGCTGTACTTTCAATGATGCTGTGGCTAAATTGGTATTAATCCAGTGGCAAAATGCAAGGCAGGGCAGGAAATATTGGGGACACTAAACTCCCATCAGAAGGCAATGTCTAAATATACGGAATTAACCCACACTAATACCTTTCCCAATGCATCCCCAAACCAAGACAGTCATAGCCATAGAGATTTAGAGATTTTCTTGGTTCATAGAATAAAGAAAAAAGAAAAAAGAAATTACAAGTCATGAGAAGCATGATGATAGCCTTAGAGTTGCAGGAAAAGTAGGTGTTTTTTCCTTGGCTTTTCTTTCTGTTGTTTGAGGAATGCCCATCCTATGCAGTGCACCTGAGTCTGGGGTCGATATTTCTGCCTTAGCTTCTCTGGTGCTAGTATTATGGAAATGTACTGCTTTGTCTGTCTCTTTCCTCTTTCTTCTAAAATATTTTTAAATGGAGTTTTCAGGTAGCATACAGATTCATGAGTTATAGTATGGCATCTTTATTTATATTTGTTATTATTCCTTCATCTCCTTTGCCCTGCATTGCCCCTGCCTGATTCCAGCAGGCTTCCTTCTTTCAAGTAGCCCCAACTTTTATCACATGTACTGCATTCCCATATAGCCCATTTTACTTAAGACTTTCTCCTCTTTCTGGAAGCCCTTTCTTGTTTCTCTCTCTCTCTCTCTCTCTCTCTCTCTCTTTCTCTCACACACACACACACACACACACACACACACACACACACACACACACACAGTAAATCTTAGCTCTACACTTGAGGAAAAAATGTGATATTTGTCTGCATCTGGTTTATTTCACCTAACATAATGATATCCAGCTGCACGCATTTTCTGTAAATGTCATGACTCTTCTTCTAAAACAGACTACATTGAAAGATAAATTGCAGTAAAATTAAATGGAAAACAGACTTCTTACAGCCCTGGCCCTGTACAATTTTCCCCAATATCCAGATCCTCATGGAAGGATATTATTCCACTGATGATCCTCCCTTCCTTATCAGCATCACTCAAAGCTTCCATTAGGGCCCACTCCTATGGCTTTAGAACCTAAAGTTTAGGTGAATGTGAAGTGATATTTATAACATCAAACCAAATGATTTCACTATCCCTATCTCCTGTTTGCTTCATTTCCCCTCTGTACTGAATGCACTCGGTTTTCAATGTTTGCAGCCGAGATCAGACATTTACTCTCTCTCTCCTCTCTCTCTCTCTCTCTCTCTCTCTCTCTCTCTCTCTCTCTCTCTCTCTCTCAGACTTGTTTCTCTCATGTGCATTTTGATTTCTTCATGTATTTTCAGGGCTTAATAGCTCATTTGTTCTTGGTGCTGAATAGTGTTCTGCTTCCTGGCTGTAATATACTCTATTCATTCACCCATCCAAAGATACCATGGTTGGTTGCAAATTTTGTCAGCTTTGAGTAAACCTGATATAAACAACTATATGCAGTGTGATGGTTGATTTCAACTGTCAACTTAATGAGCTCTAGAGTCAACTGGGACTTGGCTTCTGGCATGCCTGATGAGAGATTGTCTTGATTGGGCTAATAGAGGTAGAAAGACCCACTCTTTGTGGATAGAAAAATTCCCTGGGCTAGGACCATGAACTATACAAAAAGAACAGAGAGCTGAGCTCTCTGCTTAACTTTGGATGCAAGGTAAACAAACAGTGGCCTGGAATTCCTGCTGATTTGATTTCTGTAACATGATGGACTATATTTTTGAACTAAGAACCAAAATAGCCAAAAGAAACCTTTTCCTTTTCCTCCTCCTCCTCCTCCTCCTCCTCCTCCTCCTCCTCCTCCTCTTCTTCCTCCTCCTCCTCCTTCTTTCTTTTTCTCAGTTTTTTGAGACAGGGTTTCAATGTGTAGCCCTGGCTGTCCTGGAACTCACTCTGTAGACCAGGTTGGCCTCGAACTCAGAAATCTGCCTGCCTCTGCCTCCCAAGTGCTGGGATTAAAGGCATGTGCCATCACTGCCCGGCCCTGTTATGCTTCTTTTGACAGAGTATTTTGTCATAAGCTCAGGTAGAGTAACTAAAACATCACCTTTTGTGTAGACTTATGTTTGGTTAATTACCAAGAAGTGCAATTTCTGAAATTACCATTTTGAGTTCTCAAATAAGCATGAACAAGCAACCATATAGACATTAATTAATACAAAAAATATACTATGCTTTATACTTTCCATGTACTGATCTAGTAAGCTGAGCTTACCACTCTGAATACTCTCCCCAAGTCATGAAATCCTTGATATACAGAAATTGAGCCTTGTATACTTTTTCTGTAAGTTTGACTGTCTTTCAGAGGAAGAAAACATACCAATATAGAGAAAATTAAAGCTGTAAGGCTGAGAAATTAAATCCCAGATGTGAAACGGCCAATATAGATAGGTCTTAGAGGAAGGAATTCTGTTCCAATCAGAGGGTAATTTTTCTCTTTTTTCTTTTACTTTCTCTTTTTTCTCTCTCCTCTCCTCTCCTCTCCTCTCCTCTCCTCTCCTCTCCTCTCCTTTCTGTTTCTTTCCTATCCTTTCCTTTTTTGAGTTTTATCTCAAAGACAGATCAATGTTCAGCTTTGTTTATATGTCTAAGCCAGTTCAGTCAGTCAACAGGATTTCAAGGGAGGGAGTGAGAATTAAAAAGAGAAAAGACAATTAGACAACATTATAACATGACTACAGCCAGTGCTGAAGCAGATTTATTTTTTTCCAGTCTGCTTTTATACCATTCTAGGCACATGCAAAGAATAGGGTCAGTTCTAAGGTCAAAGACAAAGTAGTCAAAGACCAGACAGGGCATAAACTGAGTAGTTAAGGAACAAACAAAGCATAAACCAAAGTTTCATGATTACTGTATTCAGGGACTTAACTAGATGATCAAGACACAAAGAACACACTCCTCAGTTGTATTCATCTTAAGCCTTGTCCTACCCCAATGTCAAATTCTTATCTTAGCCTATTCCCCTGTCCTAGCCCAATGCAATTTTTTTCTAATATTGTTGAAGTAACACCAAGAGCACTCCACATTGCCCAATTTTTTTATTTCATATACAAGACTGCATCTGTCTTAGGTTGTTCTGACAAGAATACCTTACCTGTTATTGAATATCCATTATCCAAATTGATACATTTCTGTCTTACATTGATAAGACTCAGTGCAGAATCTTACTAGTCATTGACTGCCATCCTGTTAAATTAATGAAGCTTTCTGGAGATCCATTTTTATTTTTAAGCCATGTATTTTGGCTGCCAACATGTTGATGCTGTTAAAGGCAAGTTTTATCAAAATGGGCAGGAATTCCCAGGACAGGAAGAGCCAACATGATTAAGCTATGTAAGCCATTCTTGAAGCTTAACCAAGATGGAAATATTGACCTTAACCTATAAATAATTTTATCAACAGTATCTGGAGAATCAAAACTCACTGTAGCAGTATTCTTTTATTTGATAATCTTGATATGGAAAGTTAAAATATCCAGAGAGGTGTTTGAATTATGCCAAATACCCTGCAAGTATCTTTGAATTTTCTCCCAATTATAATGAAATTTAAAATTTTCATGAAAATTTTAGACATGACACCAATCCATTGGTATTTAGCATGATACTTGGAATGGCTTCTTACTCTTAAACTCTGAATGTCCTCTCCAATAATTTGAATAGTATTACAAAGAGCATCAATTTGTCGTTCTAAATGCCTATCTAAATCTTCTTGAATACTCAGATCATTAGTAACTTTTTTTTGTATGATAAATGGTTAACAAAATGGCTGTCTGAACTTTTGCATCAAAACAATTGCAGAAGCAGTGGTGCTAGCTAGTAAAGTAATCAAAGCTGCTATACCAGCAATAATCAAATACACTACCTGTTTGCTTCTGCTTAAAGCCTGACTCACTTCTTTCAATATTTGTAAGCCTTTTTTAGAATATCACGGTCCTGTCATACTAACTGGCAATAAAACAAAAGCTGGTTGATAGACCACCTCAGACATGCCAGATTTCCATACACTAACACAATTAGAAAGTGTACAATCAACACAACTCATATTAAATACCATAGAAGAAATGAAGGTAATTTTATCATGGACAATTAATAAAAGATTAGGAGACTTAGCACATATACTAACATTTGTTTGAAATCCAGATCCTATTCCAATTGTATCCACTGTAATTGTACCTTCATACAAAGCAGTGGCTAATTTTCAAATAGGTCTCTCAAAATGTCCAGAACTAGCCTCCAAATGCCCACTTTCCATTTCTCTTTTCCAATATTGGAATGATTGAGTCAGAATAACTGGTCACATTAAAGGAAAGAGAAGGGTCATTATAACAACTTCTCTATTTGATTAATTTTTCAATGGCAGTTTCTACTATCTCCACATTCTGTGGCCTACAAGGTCTACAAACTTGAAGTAAGGCAGCTTGTCCAGCTTGGGATATAGACAAGCAAAGATGGGTCAGGAACATATGTCCAATACAGCTTCCTTATCACCATTGACAGGGCAGTCAGAAAGCTCATGGTCAGCATTATTCTTTGTCCCAGCATCAGCATGTCTCACCAATCACTCAGGCAGCCACCATGCTCCTTTAGCACACTGACAAAAGAAAACCTACTACTACCAACAAAACAAAACAAAACACCACAAATTTGTCCTCTTCCCCATAGTAATACCTGATTGGAACTATGCCATATGCCAGTAAGTGGATCCTTCCATTTCACCTAGGCATAAGTATGCCAAGTTGTAGGGTCCCATAGAGACTCAGTAGAGAGTTCCTTTGCATCCAAATTTAAAAAAATTAAAATAAAAAGAGCATTATTTAAATAGTTTTGAGGTATACTGGGATATAACTCCCCCATTTTTATTTTATGAAGATATTGCTTTAAAGTCATATGGATCTATTCCACAATAACTTGTCCTTGAGAATTATAAGGAATACAAGTAATGTGGGTAATATTGAAATGACAACAAAATGTCTCAAATGCATGACTGCAATAGCCAGTTCCATTATCTATTTAATCTGATTTGGAACACCCAGCATAGAGAAACAACATAGGCAAAGAGTAGTTACAGATTTAATTGCTTCTTCTGGTAAAGCAGTTACAAGAAAGTCTAAGAAAGTGTTAATAGTTACATGTACATATATTAACTTTCCAAAATCATAAATATGAGAAACATCTATTTGCATTAATTGATTGGTTATGAGTCCTCAAGTAGTAACAGCATTATGTGATACAGGAAGAAATTGAAGACACTAAGGACAAGGCTTTACAATTTTATGTGCACATTCTCTAGAATTAACACATTGTTGTATCAAACTATGACTATTTTGATGATGTAAAGAATGAGATTGTTTAACTAATTGTTCCTGTGTAAGGCCTATAATGTGCCTGGTATACAAATCTGCTATGACATTGTCCTCACAAAGGGGTCCAGGCAATCCAGTATGAGCTCTTAAATGTCCTATAAATTAAGGAACAGTATGTTCTCTTAAATTAAGTTGTATTTGCATAAATAATTGCAAGATTTGACAATTAGTGGTATCTAAAAAAGGAACAGGTTCAAGCAATTGCAAACCTTGAGCTATATATTGGCTTTCAATATACAAATTAAAAGCTTGATATTTCAACATTTCAAAAACAATGGCTACAGCACATAATTCAATTATTTTTGCTGAAGCCAGGTGGGGGCGTAAATCAAGACAATAGATATATGATCCAATTACATATGCTGACTTCCCATTAGATGAGCCATCTGTAAATACAATAAGCAGGTCCTCTATGGGCTGCACTGGCAAATTTACAGAAGATACAAAAGCATGCAGAGGCAAATTGTAACATCTTGTCTTTAGGATAGTGATTATTAATTTTGCCTGAAAAGTTTGCACATGCAATAAGGCAAATATCAGTATTCTGCAATAACCAATTTAATTGCTGCTTGGAATTAGGAATAAATATTTCATGAGGCTCTTGTGATTAAATTGTAAACTGTCAATGTTCCATTAGTTTTATATACATTTAACTATAATTTATAAAAGTTTCTCTTGCAATTTCAGATCATAACCATAATTTTAGAAAGCAAAATCAACTTTTAACAGTGTAAACAATCCAGTCTCTCTGAAATCAATACCAAGTACATTATTTTCATGTTGCAAAGTTTTGTTGCCAGGTCTTGTATATGAATGCATGATGATGCACCTTTTAAATTAAAAGAAACATTGTTTTAAATCCTATCTTTTATAAGTCTGGTTTCTAAGACAGGAATTATATAAAGTACTATCCCTATTTAGAGGTATCTTTAGAGAGCTGTTTCCCTGGGTTTGCTCCTGTCATGTGTTGTTGCCCAGGATGACTGCAAACTGAGTTATCAGTTTTAAGCCAACTTTCTTTTACCAATGTTATAATGTCTTAACCATACCCAATAATTTATAAGCCAAAATCTATAACCAAGACATTCAGAACATATTTAGACATTTAAGACCAGTCAGAAACAAACAAAAAATAGCTTCATACATTTACGTATTTAGACGAGACAGACAAAATGTTCTTACGTTTTCTAGCTATAATTTCAAGGGAGGAGCATCTTGTCACCAGTTGAACCCAACAGTCACAGAGATTTTTTGTTGTTGTTGTTGGAGAAACAAGTACCAACTTCCTGTCCAGAGAATCCCCAAAGCTGCTGGTCCCTGTAAGAGTGGCTTTTACAGGCAATTAGCCCCTGGCAAGACTTCTCCAGCAGTGCTAGACTCCTAGATACGAGTGAAGGACTCCAAAAGTAGTTATCAGTTTTTGTTTTGTCAATTTAGACTGCTTTTCTTTTTAAATGAGTTAAAACTAAATCAAGGAGTGAGTGGCTAGCAGATAAAATTTTAACCATTTTTTTAATTTTTAATATTAAACACAGAGAAACATTCAAGGAATGAAATGAAACCACATAAACTGACAGACATGGACAGACTGGTGCACCAGGGACACACAATAGACAGAGAGAAGAGTACCAGATGTTTCATCAAAGAGACCCAGAACCAGGACTAGCCATTCATCCAGTGGGAGGTAGAGAGGAAGCAGGATGTGTACTGAATTCCTCTTGACTTTAGCATATCTCTAAGCATATGTATCAAAAGCATTCTACAATTACTTTGTCCCATTTTTTCAGGGTTTACACACAACTGGCCCAAATTTTCCTTCGTGAGTGGTTCATTTTCCTGCAGTGTCTTTCACTGTACCTCTTGTACTCAAACTATAACAATGAAGGCACCATCTGACCAAGCCAGCTTAGTCAGTCAACAGGGTCTCAAGGGAGGAAGGAAGGATTACAAAATGAAAGACAATTAAACAACATTATAGCATGTCTCCATCCAGTACTGAAGCAGGTTTATTTTTTCCAGTTTGCTTATACCATTCTAGATACATGACAACATGTAAGTTATAGGTCAAAGACAAAATAGTCAAGGAACAGACAAGGCATAAACAGAGTAGTTCAGGAACAAATTAAGCATAAACAAAAGTCCCTTGATTACTATATTCAGGGACTTAGTGAGACAATCAAGGAACAAAGAACACATTCCTTAGTTGTATTCATCTTGAGCCTTGTCCTAGCTCAATGTCAAATTCTTGTCTGAACCTACTCCCTTGTCCTAGCCCAATGTAAATATTCTTGCCAATATTGTTGAAGCAACACCAAGAGCTCTCTACAGATATAGTTCATAATCTATATCTATATCTATTCCTATACCTATACCTATATCTATCTATTAAAAATATATATATATATTATTTATTATATATCTATATATATACATATATATAGATATATAAATGTATAAAGTAAAATGTTTAAAATAAAAGTCTTTATGTATCCATCATTAATTCTGTTCTCAATGAAAAACATCTAGAAAGCTTTGAATTCTAGAAAATTTGACCAGGTAACCTGTTCACATGAGCATGTTTTTGTTGTTGCTTGGTTTTGGTTTTGTTTCCCAGTACAACTAGGTACAACTCCTCATACTGTGGTTAGATGAGGAAGCCCAGTAGGGGGAAAGGGTCTCAGAGATAGGCAACAGAGACAGAGATAGTTCTGGCTCCCATTCTTAGGTGTCCAACATGAAGATCAAGCTATACAACTCTTAAATATTTGTGCAGAGGGCCTAGGTCAGTCCTATGCATGTTCCCTGGTTGATAGTTCAGTCTCTGTTAACCCCTATGGACCCAGGTTAGTTGATAATTTGGTTTCCTCATGGTGTCCTTGACTGTATGGGTCCTACAATCCTTTCTCCCTCTCTGGCTTAGTTTTGGCTTCTGTTGCTGTGAGGAAACACTATGACCAAAGAACAAGTTGGAGAGAAAAGTATTTATTTGGCTTACATTTCCAGATCATAGTCCATCACTGGAGGAAGTCTGGACAGTAACTAAAGCAGAGCTGATATGGTAAATTGTTAATCTGCTCTATACTTCCTGGAGGTGAGTCCATGCCTCTGGCTATTGCCCCAAAGCTCTGAATTCCTGAAAGAAAAACCACACATACATAGCCTTATATTTTAAATACCTTAAACAACTCAATGGCCAGGCCTCTCTCTAACTCCACATGGCTAACATATACTCCACTCCGATATTCCTGAGCTGATACTTAATAAACCTATATTTTATCTTTGCTGCCCTGGAATCTGCCGGGCATTCCTCTTGGGTCTACTTTCCACTGTACCTACATGTTAGCTGTATCTCCCTTCCATACCTTTCTAGTGTGGTCTGTATGTTCTCCTCATTGTGAAATCCCCTCTTTTCCCTTCCTTGGTTCCTTCCTGTGAATCTTAAAAGTTTCACCTGTCTCCTTGTCCAGCCATTGACTTACAGTGACATTATCACCCCATCAAAAACCAAATGGTAACAGTTTACCAGTCTTATGTGTTGTGCACTGCAAACAGGTTTTTGGGTAACATAATTAGCATGAGAACACAATCTGCTATAAAGGGCAGGAACTTTGAGGTAGGAGCTGAGCAAAGGCTATAGAGGAGTATTGCTTACTGAACTGTTTCACATAGCTTACTAAGTCTGCATTCTTATGGAACCTAGAGATGGCACTATTCACAATGGACTGGGCCCTCCTCCATTTATCACTAATTGAAAAAAATGTCTTAAAATTAGATTTCATAGAGGCATTTTCTCTTGAGATCCTTCCCCTCTGATGACTCTAGCTTATGTTAAATTGACACACAAAGCCAGCCAATAAACCTTCTTCTGCAGGATTCCCCAAGCTCGGCATAATGTTTGGCTGTGGCTCTCTGCATCTGTTTCAATCAGTTGCTGGGTAAAGTCTCTCCGATTTCAGTTATAGTAGGCTACTGTCTCTAAGTATAGTGATTATCTTTAACAGTGTCAGGGGTAGGCGCCTACTCATGGCATGGGTCTCAAGCTGGACCTGTCATCTGTGGTCACTCAATTTTTGCTCCATCTTTACCCCTACATATCTTGTAGGCAGGACAAATTGCAGGCTCAAGATTCTGTGGTTGAGTTGGTGTCCCATTCTGTCCACTGAACGTCTTGCCTTGTTACAGGAGATGGCCAGTACAGGCACCATATCCCCATTGCTAGGAGTCTTAACTAGGGTCACCCTCATAAATTGTTGGATGTTTCCATTCCCTAGGTTTCTAACTCAACCAAGAAATTTCTACTCTCTTCAAGAACTTTCCCCTTCCATCCTACCCCACCTGATTGCTCTCTCTCATTTCCATCCCCACTGTACAGTCACTTTCCTCCATCCACCCACGATGTCTATTCTATTGCCTCTTCTTAGTGAGATTCATACATCTACCTTTGGGCCATCTTTGTTGCTCAGCTTTTATGAGTCTGTGATTGTAGCATGGTCATCTTGTACTTTATTACTAATGTCTACTTATAAGTGATTGCTTACCAAGTTTGTCTTTCTGCATCTGGATTATCTCATTCAGGATGATTTCTTCTAGCTCCATCCATTTGCCTTTAAATTTCATGATACCTTTATTTTTAATAGCTGAGTAGTATTTCATTGTGTAGATGGACCGCATTTCCTAATCCATTTTTTAGTTAAGGGTCATCTAGGTTGTTTCCAGTTGCTGGTTATTACAACTAAAGCTGCTATAAACATGGTTGAACAAGTGTCCTTGTGAGATTATGGAACATCTTTTGGGCATATGCTTGGCAATGGTATAGCTGGATCTTGAGGTAGAGCTATTCCCAATTTTCTGAGAAACTGTCAAATTGATTTCCAAAGTGGTTGTACAATTTTGAACTCCCACCAGCAATGCAGGAGTGTTCCCATGCTCCACATCCTTGCCAACATGTGCTGTCCCTTGAGTTTTCAATCTTAGCCATTCTGACAACTATAAGATGGAATCTCAGAATTATTTTGATTTGCATTTCTTTGACAGCTGAGGATGATGAATGTTTCTTTAAGTACTCTTGGCCATTCAAGATTCCTCAGTTGAGAATTCTCTGTTTAGTGTTTAGATGTGTATTTCATTTCTTAATCAGGTTTATTTTCTGTCAAATGTGGAGTTGGCAAAGATTTTTCCCCATTCTGTAGGCTGCTATTTTGGTTTTGTCTTATTGACAGGAGCTTTTCAGTTTCATGAGATCCCATTTGTTAATTGTTGATCTTAGTACCTGAGCTATTGGTGCTTTCTTCAGGAATTTGTCTCCTGTACCAATGCATTCAATGTAATTCTCTACTTTGTCTTCTATCAGCTGTAGTGTATCTGGTTCTATATTAAGCTCTTTTATCCACTTGTACTTGATTTATGTGCAGAGTAATGGATGTGGATCTTTTAGTATTCTTCTACATGCTGATGACCAGCTAGACCAGCATCATTTATTGTAGGTGTTTTCTTTTTCCATTGTATAATTTGGCTTCTTTGTCAAAACTGAAATGTTTATAAGTGTTTGGATTTACTTCTGGGTCTTTGATTCCATTTTGCTGGTCAACCTGTCTGTTTTTATGCCGATATCATGGAGTTTCCATTAGTTTTGATCTGTATTACAGCTTGAAATCAGGGATGGTGATCCTCCAGAGATGCTTTTATTATACAGGATTTTTTTATTTTTATTTTTTAGATAACCTGGCTCTTTGTATTTCCATGTGAAGTTTAATGCTGTTCTTTTAAGTTCTGCAAATTATTGTGTTGAGGTTTTGATGGGCATTACATTGAATCTGAGAATTGCTTTTGGTAAAATGGCTATGGTTAATATGTTAATCCTGCCATTTCATGAGCATCATTCCATCTTTGGATATCTATCTTCTTCAACTTCAGTGTCTTTTTTCAAAGACTTGAAGTTCATGTCATATAGGTCTTTCACTTGCTTGCTTAGCGTTAAGCCAAGATATTTTATACTATTCGTATCCATTGTGAGGTATGTTGATTCCTTAATTTTTTTCTCAGACAATTTTTTCATTTACATATAAGAGGGCTACTGACTTTTATCGATTTAGTTTTGTATCCAGTTATTTTGCTGAAAGTGTTTGGAGGTATAGGTTATCCCTGGGAAAATTTGAAGGGCTTATATATACTATCATATCATCTGTGAACAGCAATACTTTTTCTTCCCTTCCAATTTGTTTACCCTTGATATCCTTTAGTTGTCTTATTGCTGTAGCTAAAACTTCAAGTACTATATTGAAAAGATATGAAGAGAGTAGATGGCCTGTCTTGTCCCTGATTTTAATGGAATTAACTTTAACTTTCTGTCCATTTAATTTGATGTTAGGTATCACCTTGTTGCACATTCTCTTTATTACATTTAGGTGTGTACCTTGTATCTCTGATCTCTCCAAGACTTTTATCATGAAGGGGTATTGGATTTTGTCAAACACTTTTCAGCACAGAATGATATGGTCATGTGGTTATTTTCTTTCAGTTTGTTTATTGTGAATTATATTGATTTATTTTTGTATTATAAACCATCCCTGCATCTCTGGGATAAAGCCTACATGATCATGATGGATGATTTTCTTTATGTGTTCTTGGATTCTGTTTGTGAATATTTTGTTGAGTAATTTTGTATCAATGTTCATTAGTGAATTTGGTTGAAATTCTCTTTCTTTGTGAACTCTTCTTGTGTTTCAGGTGTCAGGGTGACTATGGCCTCATTAAACAAACTTGCCAAAGTCCCTTCTGTTGCTATTTTGCAGAATAATTTGAGGATTACTGTTATTAGCTCTTCTTAAAAGTCTGGTAGAATTTGGCACTATAATATTCTCATCCTGGCTTTTGTTGTTGTTGTTGGTGGTGGTGCTGGTAGGGTATTTTATTGACTGCCTCTATTTCCTTAGGTGTTATATAGATCTATTTAGATTGTTAAGATGAACTTGATTTAACCGAAGTAAGTGGTTATCTATTGAGAAAATAGTCTATGTCTTTCAGATTTTTCAATTTTGTGAAGTTCAGGTTATTAAAGAATACTGAATGATTTTTTGAATTTTCTAAATTTCTATTGTTATGTCTCTCTTTTCATTTCTAATTTTGTTAATTTGTATACTGTCTCTGATGACTTTTAATTTATTAGGCTAAAGGTTGTCTATCTTGTTGATTTTCTCAAAGCAAACACTTTTGGTTTAGTTGATTCTTTGTATTGATCTCTTCATTTCTATTTTGTTGACTTCAGCCCTGAGTTTGATTATTTCCTGCTGTCTACTCTTCTTGGATGTATTTACTTCTTTTTGTTTTCGAGCTTTCACCACGATGTTAAGTTGCTAGTATGAGATCTTTCTAATTTCTTTATGAAGGCACTTACTGCTATGAAGTTTCTTTTTACCACTGCTTTCATTGTATCCCTTAAGTTTGTGTATGTTGCCTGTAGCTACCTTGCCTAAGCTTTGGTAATGGATTTTGCTACTAGCCCCCACTCAGCTTCCCTTGAATCCACAGATAAAAGACACACACACAAGTTGGTTATTTTCAACTTGCCTTCTGACACAATTGCTGGGTGCTACAGTCTCCAGCCTGGAAAAAGATTCTTTTATCAATACTCTCATCTCCACACCTCTTCATTTGCCCTAAACTTTAGTTGCTCAGATACATCTAGTTCCTACTAAACATTTCCAACCTCTCACCTATAGGAGTGGTCACAGGCTATCACTCCTCCCAAGATCTCACATGGCTGCTTGGTTTTTCTCTCTTTGAAGCCTGGTAAATTCTATCTCCCTATCTTTGTATCTTTCCTCATGCCTCTGGGACCCAGAAGTCTCACCTATTCCTTCCACCCAGCAATTGACCCATGGCTTCTTTACTGACAGATCAAGAACCAACTAGGGAACAGGACTTTAGTATCAGAAACTTCCCTACAGGTGTATGTTGTGGACTCATTTCCATTGAATTGTAGAAATTGGTGGTGGTTTTGTGTGTGTGTGTGTGTGTGGGTACATTGTCTTTCTTTTGGTTTTGCTGATGTAACATTATTTCTTGTGTTTCTTGGGTGCATTTCAACTTCCTTAGGTTGGAATTTTCCTTCTACTAAATCTGTAGGCTGTATATTCGATAGACATTGTTTAAATTTGGTTTCATTATGGAATATTTTGTATTTTCCTTTTATGTTCATTGCTAGTGTAATAGTCTGGATTGACCTCTGTAGTCTCTTAGAGTCTGAAAAACATTTACTCAGACTCTTCTAGTTTTTAGAGTCTCTGTAGAGAAGTCATTTAATTCTAAAGGTGGTTTAAAGGTGGTTTTTTTTGTTTGTTTTTTGTTTTTTGTTTTTGTATTTTACTTGGCTTTTTCCCCCTGCAGATTTTAATATTCTTTCTTTACTCTGTACATTTATTGTTTGGATTATGTTGCAGGGAGATTTTCTTTTCTGGGCCAATCTGTTTGGTGTCCTGTAAGCTTCTTATATGTTTATAGGCATCTCTTAAGGTTAGGGAAATTTTCATCTATGATTTTCTCAAAATATTTTCTGGGCCTTTGAGCTGGAAATCTTTTCTTTCTATTCCTATGATTCTTACATTTGGGCTTTTCATAGTGTCTCAGATTTTCTAGATGTTTTCTGTCAGAAACATTTTAGATTTAACATTTTTTGACAGATGTATCAATTTCTACTATCATATATTCTATGCCTGAGATTCTCCCTTCCATCTCTTGTATTCTGTTGGTGATGATTGCATCTGTAGTTCCTGTTCACTTATCTAGATTTTCTTTCTCCAGGATTCTCTCAGTCTGTGTTTTCTGTATTACTTCTATTTCCATGTTCAATTCTTCAACAGCTTTCTTCATTTCATTAAACTGTGTGGTTGTATTTTTCTGTAGCTCATTAAGGGATTTACTCACTTCCTCTTTAAAGCTCCCTATCATTTTAATAAGATTAGATTTAAGGTCATATTCTTGAGTTTCAGATGTGTTGGAATATCTGGAGCTTATCCAGTAGGATAGCTGGGCTCTTGTTATGCCATATTGCTCTGGCTCTTGTTGACTGTGTTTTTATTCTGGCCATTAGTCATCTGTGATTAGGAATTATTAGAGGTTTAAGTGCTGATTTCTGAACTTATCATTTTTAGATGGGTATTTTCTGGATGTTTTCCCCCTTGATATCTGTTTCTTCTCTGGTTTTCTGGTCTGAGTGGCCTAGGTTTCTGGTGAACAGTGAGTCTTCACATCCAGTAGGATGTCTCCACTGGGGTTTAAATGGCTTATGCGATCTCTGGGAATTTGGGTGCTAACATTGCTTCTGGAGTCTATAGAACTGGAGTGGCCTCTAGAAAAGCAGAGTTCTTTTCCCAAAGTTGTCGGCTGGAATACGGAACCCAAGCAATGGATGTTTGTAACTTTTGTTTTTTTTTAATCCAGGATTGTTGATATGGAATCAGGATACAAGTTTAGGAGAAACCCAGAGAGTGTGAGTGAGGTTAATTTCCAATCCTACAGCTCCACTTGTATTTTTCCACTGCCCTTTTATTCTTTAAAAAGGCTGGGTAATCGTGGTCAAAGCTGGGATCCTACTGTGAGTGCTTGTGCCCATATCTCCAATCTCTGAAGTACTGCTCTCAGCTCACAATTTTAAAATTAACTTTTTTATTATATACCTTGCATATACACAAAATGTAGTATTTTTGACTTTCTAAAGTTTGATTTACAAATAGCTTCTGAAATAGAAGCTGTATAATTTGGGAAATATTTATGCAATTTTCAGACAAGTAGTGAACATGGTTGAACTATACATAATTTTTAGTGTTTTGGAAATATAGAGAAAGATAAATTTAGAACACAATGACAAGCTGCCCAGGACATTCTACATAGCAATAATTGCATACAATGTGAATTATCTGTTCAGCTCTTGGGGAAAAGTTGAAACTGACAATGATATATGTATTCTAGATATGGTGAATGTTTTATGAGAAGATAAAATTACTGTACATTGACAAAATAAGGTTCTTTTTTCCTTGGGAAGTTAATTCAGTGATGCTGAATAATTTTGTATTTTTGGAAGTTATTTTTGACTCTGGCTTCTAATAAAGACATATCACCATTAATTATTTGCCAGTTTCAGAATTAACACATTTATCAACTTGCTCTCAGCCCCTGCCTCATTTTTCTTATCTTACTTCTAGTGCTGACAATGAACATATGATATTTCATAAAATAGCATTAATTTAAAATTATACATACAAACCAGGCATGGTAGCTCACATATGTAATTTTAGCACTCAGTAGACAGAGGCAGGAGGATTACCAAAGGGTTGAGGTCACCCTAGGCTATAGAACAAGTCACAGGACATACTGACAATAGAGTTAACCCTGTTTCAACAAACCAAACAAATCACACATACAAATTCTTTTCAATCTTATGGTAGCACTTAGCCTCTTAATTGATGTTTCAAGAGAGAACAAAATAAAATAGAAGCTTGTGTCACAGTTTTGTTTCTTTCTTCTTTAGGAATGTTGTAAGAAAGATTGATTTTTGGTGGGAGGTTGGTTTTTGTGTATTTTTTAAATTGTTGCGAATAAATTTTGTTGTGTATTCCATTATTGTCAGTTCATCCCCACACTTAAAATTGGTCATCAGACATGTGATAAAAAAAAGTATACAGATCTATGAACCACATCAGAAAATCTTTAAGATTTATTAGCTTAATCTTCTATGACAATGCTCCTAGTCTCTTATTACTAGTCTTAGGACTGAATCTTTAACCTTAGGGATGAGAATGAGGGTTTGCTGTGGAATTAAATTGCCAGGAGGTTGCTCTCAGTTGTTGTCTCATGTGTCACAAAACCATCTGCCTGTGATCATAGCCTAGATTCACCTGCAATGTCTAGATCTCCCCATCTCACTTTTTATTTTGTGGTGAAAATAGTGTCACTTAATGTATGTGTCTTGTTTTCTTTAATGCTGGTATAACAGTGGTTAATGGCTCTTCCATAAGAGGATATTCATACTTACTTAAAGAAATAATTGAGAAATTAGTGATAATTTAGAAGTGAATACTTGATTAATGATAACATAAGTATACCCAAATTAAGAGCATTTTCAACACCATTAACATTTCTCATTTGCACTTGACTGGGCTAGAAGATACCTAAGATAACATATTGTTTCTGGGTATGTCTCTGAAAACATTTCCAGAAGAGAGTGGTATGTCCGCTGGTGGTCTCTGCAAAACAGATGATTCTCCTCCATGTGAGATGTCACTCAGTCTCCTAAGGGCACAACAAGAAATCCAAAGGTAGAGGAAGGATGACCACCCTTTTTAAAAAAATAATCTGAGACATTATCTTCTGCCCCTCAGTATTCCTTGATTTTTGGTGAGACCAAAATTTGTCCTATTGGTCCCTGATTCTCAGGCCTTTGAACATGGGTTTAGACATAATACCAGTGTTTCAATTTCCCAGCTTATATGTCTTAGTCTCCATATTTGCATCAATTTCTTGTAGCGTATGCGTGTAACTATCCTACTGGTAGCATATGCTTATAACTATCCTACTGGATCTATTTTTTTGAACAGTTTTAGTATACTCTCTTTTTCATCCCTCATCTCCCTTTTTGATGCCCTTGACTGTTTTAAGGAGTACTAGTCTAGTGATTTGCATTTGTCTGGTGTTCCATAATTGGGTGGAGGTTACAGGTATAAGGAAGAAATGGTTGGAGATGAAATTCCTTTCTTATCAGGCCACAGCAAAGATGACCTATCATGTCTGGTATAAATTGTGGTCATCCAAATGATTTGTTTCCCATCTATTTGGCTCGAACCAAATATGTGGATCACATGCAGATGTGATGAGGGTTTATCCCTCTGCTGCCCCCATACTTCTCATGATGGCACTAATCCCTGAGATCCCCTTGTATGTAGTTTGGCTTTTGGCTTCTGGTTTGAGTATGGAGAAATGCAGTGTGTCCTGGATAAAGTCCCAGTTTACATACAGAAACCAAAGTTGAGCTTGCTTGTTTCTAGATACATCTGTTCTTACTGCATAATGTCTTGATAAGATAAGCTGAATTTAAATTTTCAGTTCCCATTTATGACATCTTGTTTATGATATCCACCATATCTTCTTTGGCAAGCAAGTCATAATGATTTCTGTTCTCAGAAATTACCATTAGTTCAGCAATTCCTCCACTCAATCTGTAACATGCCTCATTTTATATTTTTTAAAATTTATTTATGCCTTTATATTCCCAAAGCTGCTACCAGTCCAGGTCTCCCCTCAAAAGATTCCTCCCACAACTGCTTTCTCCTTTGCTTCTGAGAGGGTATCTGCCCCTGGGTATCCCCCTACTTTGGTGCATAAGGTGCATCGTCTCCCACTGAGGCTGGACAGTGCAAACATCTGCTACATATATGCCGGGAGCCTCTTTGGTTTGTAGCTTATTTCTGGGAGCTCCCAGGGGTCCAGGTCAGTTGACACTATTGGTCTTATTATGGAGTTGCCATCCCCTTCAGGGTCTTTAATTCTTCCCCTAACTATTCCATAGGGGTCACAAACTTCCATCCAATGTTTGGATGTAGATATCTGTTTCTGTCTCAATCAGGTGCTGGGTGGAGCCTCTCAGAGGACAGTCATGCTAGACTCATGTTTGAAAGCACAACATAACATAACTAATATTATCAGGGATTGGTGTCTGAGCATGGGATGGATCTCAAGTTGGGTCAGTCCCTGGTCAGTTACTTCTTCATTCTCTGGTCTGTCTTTGTCACTGAATTTCTTTTAGATGGGGCCAATCTTGAGTTGAAAGTTTTATAAGTGGTTTGATGTTTCTATCCCTCCATTGGGGGTTCTGTCTTGCTACTTCAAGTGGTCTCTTCAGGTTCCATGTCCCCACTGATGGGCATTTCGGCTAAGGTTACCCACATTGACTCCTTGGAGCCTCCTTTCACAGGTCTCTGGGACTTCCTAGAGATTTCTTCTACTCTACCCCCCAGGAGCCTCATATTTCCATTCATTCTCCTGGCCCTCTGAGCGTTTCTCCTGTCTCTCCCCGTACCTGATCCTATCTGCTTATTTCCCTCACCCTCTCCTCAACCACCCAGTTCCCTCCTTCCCTCTGCCTCCCATGACTATTTTGTTCCCCCTTCTAAGTGGGATTCAAACATCCTCACTTGGGCCTTCCTCTTTGTTTAACTTCTTAGAGTTTACAGGGGCATATCATGAGTATTCTGTATTTTTTGTCTAATATCCACTTATCAGTGAGTACATATTATGTACCCATTTTTGGGTCTGAGTTACCTCACTCAGGATGATATTTTCTAGGTCCATTCGTTACCTGCAAAATTTTTGATTTTTTTCTTATAAGGATAACATTTAATTGGGGGCTAGCTTACAGGTTCAGAGGTTCAATCCATTATCATCAAGGCAGGAACCTGGCAGCATCCAGGCTGGCATGATGCAGGAGGATTTGAGAGTTCTACACCTTTATCTGAAGACTGCTAACAGTTCTAGCATCTAGGACTAGTGTCTTAAAGCCCACACCACAGTTTTACACCTACTCTAACAAGGCCACACCTACTCCAACAAGGCCACACCTTCTAATAGTACCACTCCCTGGGGTGAGCATAAGTAAACCATAACACTCTACTCCCTGGACCCCATAGGCTTGTTCCAATATATGAGTCTAAGGAGGCCATACATAAACGTAACATAATTACATTTAGTACAACTTCAAAAGTCCCTATAGTCTATAGCAGTTTCAACAATGTTAAAAGTCCAAAGTTCAAAGTCTCTCCTGATATTCCTCCAATCACTTAACTGTAATCCCCAAAGCAAGACAGGAAACCAGCTGGGCAAACTTCAAACTCTGCATCTCCACATCTGTTGTCATAGCAGTGTTCAGATTGCCAACTCCTTTGTTGACTGCAACAAAGTTCTTTTCCTGGACTGGTACAATTCCCTGTTAGTAGCATTCCTCAGATATATCCTATGTCTTTGGCATCTTGGGTTCTGCAAGACAGCTTCAGTGTTACAGTGTACTGTTCCAATGTCTGAGATCCACATATGATCTTCTAGGCTCCTCCAAAGGGGAGGCATCACTACTCCAGCTTTGCCCTCTGTAGCACTATAAACTCAGGTTGACCCACTCCACTGCTCCTGCTGTTCTTGATGATCATCCCATGACACTGGAATCTCCCATATACTGGAATCTTCTGCTGCAACTATGCTTCAAAAACAGACTCTCACAGGCTCTTTTCATAGTGCCAAGCCTCAACTCCTTTGTATGACCCTTTGAATCCTAGGCCATCAACTACAACTGAAGCTGTACTTTCTTTCTTTTTCTGTCTTGGATATTTTATCTATATACATTTCAAATGTTATCCCCTTTCCCAGTTTACACTCTACAAACCCTTTATTCCTTTTCCCTCCCCCTGCTTCTATGAGGGTGTTCCCCCACCCATCCACTTCCTCTTCACTGGGACATCTAGTTTTCACAGAACCAAGGACCTCTTCTCCCATTGATGCCAGGTAAGGCCATCCTTTGCTACATATGCAGCTGAAGCCATGGGTCTCTCCATGTGTACTCTGATTGGTGGCTTAGTCCCTGGGAGATCTAGGAGCATCTAGTTAGTTGATATCATTGTTCTTCCTATGGGGTTGCAAACCCTTTCAGCTCCTTCAGTCCTTCCCCTAACCCCTCCATTGGTATCTCTATGCTCAGTCTAATGGTTGGCTGTGAGCATCCCCAACTGTGTTTGTCAGGCTCTGGAAAAGCCTCTTTGGAGACAACTATATCAGGCTTCTGTCAGCAAGCACTTCTAGGCATCCACCATAGGGTATGGGTTTGGTGTCTGTATATGGGATGGATTCCCAGGTGGGGCAGTCTCTAGATAGCCTTTTCTTCAGTCTCTGCTCCACACTTGGTCCCCAAATTTCCTTTAGATAGGAAAAATTCTGTGATAAAAATTTGGAGATGAGTGTGTGGCCCCATCAACCAACAGAAAGCCTTGCCTAACCTCTGGATATGGTCTCTACTGATTCTCCCTCCCCTTTGTTGGACAACTCAGCTAATCTCATCCCCATTGGGTTCTGTGAGCCTCTTGCTATCCTTGCATCTGGGACTTGCTGGTGGCTACCACAAGTTCCACATCCCTCATTGCTACACACCTCTGTTTAATTTCCTGACCCTCTCTATATCATCACCATCTCTTCCCTTCCCTTATCCTGCTCCCCCTTTTCCCTTCCCTCTCTTCTCTTCCTCCCAAATCCCTCCTTCCATCTAACTCCTGTGAGTATTTTGCTCCCCCTTCTAAGAAGGACTGAATCATCCACACTTTGCCCTTTCTTCTTCTTGAGCTGCATATGATCTGTGAGTTGTATCATGAGTATTCTGAACATTTTGCCTAGTATCCACTTATCAGTGAGTGCATACCATGTGTGTTCTTTTGTGACTTGGTTACCTCATTCAGGATGATATTTTCTAGTTCCACCCATTTTCCTGTGAATTTCATGAAGTTGTTGTTTTTCATAGCTGAGTAGTACTCCATTGTGTAAAAGTATCACATTTTCTGTATTTGTTCTTTGGTTGATCAGCATTTGGGGTACTTCCAGTTTCTAGATAATATGAATAAAGCTACTATGAACATGATGGAGCATGTGTCCTTGTGGTGTGGTAGAGTATCTTTTGGGTATATGCCTAGAAGCAGTGTAGCTGGATCTACAGGTAGAACTATTTTGTTTTCTGAAAAACTTCCAGATTGATTTCCAGAGTGATTGTACATTTGGCAATCCAACCAGCAAAGGAGGAGTGTTCTCCTTTCTCCACATCTTCTACAGTATATGCTGTTGCTTGAGTTTTTGATATTAGCCACTGTGATTGGTGTAAGATGGAATCTAAGGGTCATTTTGATTTATATTTCCCTGATGACTAAGGATGTTGAACAATTCCTTAAGTGCTTCTCAGCCATTTGAGATTCCTCTGTTGAGAATTCTCTGTTTAGAATCTCTGGAGAAATTATCATCCCTGATCACAAGCTGTACTACAGTGCAATCATGATAAAAAAAATAAAACTGCATGATATTGGTATAGAATCAGACAGGCTGATCAATGAAATGGAACTGGAGAGCCAGAAATAAAATCACATACCTATGAATCCTTGATTTTTAACAAAGAAGCCAAATCCATACAATGGAAAAGGAAAGCATCTTCAACTAATAGTGCTAGTCTGCCTGGCTGTCTGCATTTAGAAGAAGGCAAATAGATCTACATTTATCAAAAAGCTTAAACAAAGCTGCACAAAGCTCAAGTCCAAGTGGATCAAGAACCTCAGCATAAAACTGGATACTCTGAATCTAATAGAAGAAGAAGGAAATAGTCTTGAATGCATTGACACAGGAGATAATTTCTTGAACAGAATACCAATAGCTCAGGCTCTAAGATAAACAACTCAGAAATCAAACCTCATGAAAATACAAAAGACACTGTCAAGAAGACAAAATACCACCCTATAGATGGAAAAAGTTCTTCACCAACCCTACATCTAAAAAAGGGTTAACACGCAAAATACGTAAAAAACTAAAGAAGTTAGACTCAAAAAAAAAAAAAAAACAGAAAGAAAAAAAGAAAAACCTCAAACCAAATAACACAATTTTAAAAATTAGGTACGGCATTGGTGACCTAAACAGACCTAGGATGCCAGCTTTGTATCCAATCCCAGAACCTCCAGAGGAGGGTGGACTCCCAGGAGCTTTAACACACACAAGAACATAGGATCATAGGATCACAGCATCTCAGGAGCTTGGTCACAAAAAGGATTTCAGGATCCCAGAAGCAGCCTGAATCCCAGGAGCTTTCACACCAAGGATCTCAGGACCACAGGATCATAGAGACAGCTGGACTCTGAGGAGTTCTGACACAACCAAGATAACAGGAGAGACAGGGTTCAGTCAGAGACTGTGAGTGCAGGTAGCACTAGAGATAATCAGATGGTGAAAGGCAAGTGCAAGAACATAAGCAAGAGAAACTAAGGTTACTTGGCATCATGAGAACCTAATTCTTTCACCATAGCAAGTCCTGAATACCCTATGACACTGGAAAAGCAAGATTCAGATTTAAAGTCACTTCTCATGTTGATGATACAGGACTTTAAGAAGGACATAAATAACTCCCTGAAAGAAATACAGGAGAACACAGATAAACAGGTAGAAGCTCTTAAAGAGGAATCACAAAAATCCCCTAAAAAATTACAAGAAAACACAACCAAAGAGGTGAAGAAACTGAAAAAAGCTATACAGGACAAAAAAAAATGGAAGTAGAAACAGTAAAGAAATCACAAAGAGAGATTATCCTGGAGGTACAAAACCTACGAAAGAAAGCAGGAGTCATAGATGCAAGCATTATCAACAGAATACAAGAAATAGAAGAGAGAATATCAGGTGCAAAAGATACCATAAAAAACAGTGTCACAACTCTCAAAAAAAATGCAAAATGCAAAAAGCTCCTAACCCAAAACATCCTGGAAGTCCAGGACACAATGAGAAGACCAAACCTAAGGATAATAGGTACAGAAGAGAGCACAGATTCCCAACTTGAAGGGCCAATAAATATCTTCAACAAAATTATAGAAGAAAACTTCCTTAACCTAAAGAAAAAGATGCATATGAACATACAAGAAGCCTACAGAACTCCAAATAGACTAGATTAGAAAAGAAATTTCTCCCATCACATCATAATCAAAACATCAAATGTACAAAACAGAAAGAATATTAAAAGAAGTAAAGAAAAAGGTCAAGTAACTTATAAAGGCAAACCTATACAATCAGAATTATACCAGACTTCTCACCAGAAACTATAAAAGCCAGAAGATCCTGGACAGATGTCATACAGACCCCAAGAGAACAGAAATGCCAGCCCAGGCTATTATATCCAGAAAAACTCTCAATTACCATAGATGGAGAAACCAAGATAGTCCATGACAAAACCAAATTTACACAATATCTTTCCACAAATCCAGCCCTACAAAGGATAATAGAGGGAAAAACTCCAATACCAGGAGGGAAATTATACTCTAGAAAGAGCAAGAAAGTAATCTTCTTCCAACAAATCCAAACGAAGATAGCTATACAAATATAACTCAACCTCTAATAATAAAAATAACTGGAAACAATAAACACTTTTCCTTAATATCTCTTAACATCAATGGACTCAATTCCCCAATAAAATACATAGACTAACAGACTGGATACATAAACATGACCCAATATTTTGCTACATACAGGAAACACACCTCAGTGTCAAAGAGAGAGTACCTCAGAGTAAAAGGCTGGAAAACAATTTTCCAAGCAAATGGTCCCAAAAAACAAGCTGGAGTAACCACAAATAAAATTGACTTTCAACCAAAAGTTATCAAAAAAGATAAGGAAGGACACTTCATACTCTTCAAAGGAAAATCACCCAAGATCAACTCTCAGTTCCAAACATCTATGCTCCAAATGCAAGGGCACTAATATGAAAGAAACTTTACCCAAAGCACACATTGTACCTCACACAATAATAGTGGGAGACTTCAACACCCTACTCTCATCAATGGGCAGATCATGGAAACAGAAACTAAACAGACACTGTGAAACTAAGAGAAGTTATGAATCAAATGGATTTAGCAGATATCTATAGAACATTTCATCCAAAACAAAATAATATACCTTCTTCTCAGCACCTCATGGTACCTTCAACAAAATTGACCTATATAATTAGTCATAAAACAGGCCTCAACAGATACAAGAAAATTGAAATAATCCCATGCATCCTATAAAATCACCATGAACTAAGGCTGGTGATTTTGTCAATAATGACAAAATCAATGGAAAGATCACATACATGTGGAAAGTGAACAACACTCTACTCAATGATAACATGGTCAGAGAAGAAATAAAGAAGTTAAGTACTTTTTAGAATTTAATGAAAATAAAGACACATCCTACCAAAACTGTGGGACACAAAGAAAACAGTGCTTAGAGGAAAACTAATAGCTCCAAGCACCTACAAAAAGGAACTGGAAATTTGCATACACTAGCTGCTTGACAGAACACCTGAAAGCTCTAGAACAAGAAGAAGCAAATACAACCAAGAGGAGTAGATGGCAGGAAATAGTCAAACTCAGGGCTGAAATCAACTAAATGGAAACAAAAAAGAACTATACAAAGAATCAGAAAACCAGTAACTGGTTCTTTGAGAAAATCAATAAGATAGATAAACTCTTAGTCAGACTAACTAGTGGGCACAGAGATAGTACCTAAATTAACAAAATCAGAACTGAAAAAGGAGATATAACAACAGGAACCCAGAAAATTAAAAAAATCATCAGAATCTACTACAAAAGCCTATACTCAACAAAACTGGAAAATCTGGATGAAATGGGCAATTTTCTAGGCACATACCAGGTACCAAAGTTAATTCAAGATCAGACAAACTATCTAAACAGTCCCATAACCCCTAAAGAAAGAGCAGCAGTCATTAAAAGTCTCCAAAAAAAAAAAAAAGCCCAGGACCAAATGGTTTTAGTGCAGAATCCTATCAGACTTTGCAGGAAGACCTAATACCAATTCTCTTCAAACTATCCCACAAAATAGAAACAGAAGGAACAATACCTAATTCATTCTATGAAGCCACAATTACACTCACACAGTTACCTAAACCACACAAAGACCCAACAAAGAAAAAGAACTCCAGACCAATATCCCTTATGAATATCAATGCAATACTCAATATTCAATAAAATTCTCAAAAACTGAATCCAAGAGCACATCGAAATGATCCTCCATCATGATCAAGTAGGCTCTATTCCAGGAATGCAGGGTTGGTTCAATATTCAAAAATCCATCAACATAATCCACTATATAGATAAACTCAAAGAAAAAAAACACATGATCATCTCACTAGATGCTGAGAAAGCATTTGAAAAAAATTCAACACCCCTTCATGGTAAAAGTCTTGGAAAGAACAGGAATTCAAAGCCCATACCTAAACATAGTAAAAGCAATATACAGCAAACCAGTAGCCAACATCAACCTAAATGGAGAGAAACTTGAAGCATCCCACTAAAATTAGGGACTAAACAAGGCTCCCCACTCTCTCCCCACCTATTCTAGTACTGGAAGTCCTAGCCAGAGCAACTAGACAACAAAGGGAGATCAAAGGGATACAAATTGGAAAGGAAAAAGTCAAAAATATCACTATTTGCATGCGATATGATAGTGTACTTAAGTGACCCCAAAACTTCCAACAAAGAACTCCTAAACCTCATAAACAGCTTCAGCAAAGTGGCTGGATATAAAATTAACTCAAAACAAATACATAGCCTTCCTTTACTTAAAGGATAAATAGGCTGAGAAAGAAATTAGGGAAATGACATGCTTCACAGTAGTCACAAATAATATAAAATACCTTGGTGTGAATCTAACAAAGCAAGTGACAGATCTGTATGACAAGAACCTCAAGTCTCTGAAGAAAGAAATTGAAGCAGATCTCAGAAGATGGAAAGATCTCACATGCTTGTGGATTGGTAGGATTAATATAGTAAAAATGGCCATCTTGCCAAAAGCAATCTACAGATTCAATGCAATCCCCATCAAAATTCTAACTCAATTCTTCATAGAATTAGAAAGAGCAATTTGCAAATTCATTTGAAATAACAACAAACCCAGGATAGCATAAACTATTCTTAATAATGAAAGAACTACTGTGGGAATCACCATCCCTGATCTAAAGCTGTACTGCAAATCAATAGTAATAAAAATTGCATGGTATTGATACAGACAGGCAGGAAGATCAATGGAATAGAATTGAAGACCCAGAAATGAATTCACGCAGCTATGATAACTTGATCTTTGACAAAGGAGCTAAAACCATCCAGTGGAAAAAAGACAGCATTTTTAACAAATGGTGCTGGTTCAACTGGAGGTCAGCATGTAGAAGAATGCAAATTGACCCATTCTTATCTCCTTGTACTAAGCTCAAGTGTAAATGGGTCAAGGACTTCCACATAAAACCAGATACACTGAAACTAATGGAAGAGAAAGTGAGGAAGAGTCTCAAAAACATGGGCACGAGGGAAATGTTCCTGAAGAGGACACCAATCGGTTATGTTCTAAGATCAAGAATTGGCAAATGGGACCTCATAAAATTGCAAAGCTTCTGTAAGGCCAAGGATATTGTCAGTAGGACAAAATGGCAACAAACACTGCAAAAAGATCTTTACCAATCCTACATCTGATAGAGGGGTAATATCCAAAATATACAAAGAACTCAAGAAATTAGACGCCAGACAATCTAATAACCCTAATAAAATGGTGTACAGAGCTCAACAAGGAATTTTTAACTGAGGAATATCGAATGGCTGAGAAGTACCTAAAGAAATGTTCAACATCTTTAGTCATCCAGGAAATGCAAATCAAAACAACCCTGGGATTCTACCTCACACTAGTCAGAATGGCTAAGATTAAAAACTCATGTAATAAGAGATGCTGGCAAGTCTTTGGAGAAAGAGGAAAACTTTTCCATTGTTGGTGGGATTGTAAACTGGTACAATAATTCTGGAAAATAGGCTAGTAGTTCCTCAGAAAAATTGTCCATAGTATTACCTGAAGATCCAACTATACCACTTCTGGGTATATACCCAAATGATGCGCCAACATATAACAAGGTCACATGCTCCACTATGTTCATAGCAGCCTTATTTATAATAGCAAGAAGCTGGAAAGAACCCAGATGTCCTTCAGCAGAGGAATAGATATAAAAAAATGTGGTACAGTTACACAATGTAGTACTATTCAGCTATTAAAAACAATTAATTCATGAAATACTTAGGAAAATAGATGGAACTAGAAAATATCATCTTAAGTGACATAAATCAATCACAAAAGAATACACATGGCATACACTCACTGATAAGTAGATATTAGCTCCAAAGCACACAATACCCAAGATAGAACTCATAGACCACATAAAGCTGAAGAAGAAGAAGGACTAAAGTGTGTGTGCTTTGGTCTTTCTTAGAAGGAGTAACAAAATACTCATTGGAGCAAATAAGGAGATAAAGTGTGGAGCATAGATTGTAGGAGGGACCTTCAGGAGACTGTTCCACATGGGGATCCATCCCATGTGCAATGACCAAATACAAACACTGTTGTATATGCCAGGAAGTGCATGCTGACAGGGGCCTGACATAGCTGTCTTCTGAGAGGCTCTGCCAGGGCCTGACATATAAAGAGGTGGATGATCACAGGTAAACATTAAACTGATCATAGAGTACCCAATGGAGGAGTTAGAGAGAAGACAAGGAGTTGAAGGGACTTGCAGTCCCATGGGGAGATCAACAATACCAACCAACCAGAGCTCCCAGAGTCTAAACAGCCAGCCTGGGAACACACATAGAGGGACTATATCTCCAGCTGTATATGTAGTGGAGGATGACCTTGTCAAGCATCAGTGGGAGAGGAGGGCCTTGGTCCTATGAAGGTTGAAAATCCCAGTGTGGGGGAATTTGAGAGTGGGAAGATGGGAGTGAGTAGATGGGTAGGGGCACACCCTAATACAAGTAGGAGGAAAGGAGATGGAATAACGTGTTTCTGGGGGGCATGGGGGAAGAGATAACATCTGAAATGTAGATAAATAAATTATATAATAATTAAAAAACAGATAATGGAACTGGCTATTGCAGTCAAACATTTGAGACTTTTTGTCAACAATTTAATATTATCCATCTTACCGGGATATCTTATAATCGTCAAGGACAAGGGACTGTGGAAGGGACCCATGGAACTTTAAAAAATTTTCATAAAACAAAAAAGGGGGAGGTGTATTCCCATACATCACAAATTTATTTAAATCATGTACTTTTTATTTAATTTTTTTAAAAAAATCAATGGCAAGGAACTCTCTTCTGAGTGTCTATGGTACCCTACAACTAGGCATACTTATGCCTAGATGAAAGGGAGGGGTCCACTTACTGGCATAAGACACGATCCCAATCAGGTATTAAATATGGAAAAGATGGCATGTTTGTGTTTTTTCTGCAGGATGCTGAAGGAGCATGGTGGCTGCCAGAGTGATGGCTGAGACATGTTAATGCTGGGACAAAGAATGATGGTGACCTGTGAGCTTGCTGAGTGCCTTGACAATGGTGACATAGAAGCTGTATTGGACATATGTTCCCTACCCATCTTTTCTTGCCTATATTCCAGATGTGACAAGCTGCCTTGCCTGAAGTTTTTAGACCCGGTCAAACAGAGAATCAAAAAGAGAAGTTTTAATGACTCTTGTATTTTTCTTAAATGTGACCAATTATTTAGAGTCAATCATAGAATGGTCTAGAAATCATCCAATATTGGAAATAACAGTCTTCATTAGGAAGGCTGGATTGGGACATTTTCAGAGACATATTTGGAAGTTAATTGTGGTTCTCTGTGATAAAGAGATAAAACTGGGACAGGATCTGGATTTCAAACAAATGTTAGTACATGTGTTAAGGCTCTTTTAATTGTAAAGTTAAAATTATTTTTGTTTCATCTATAGAATTTAATGTAAGTTGCATTAGTTGTACATTTTATAATTTTGTTAGTGTGTTGAAATCTGTCATGTCAGTTATGGAGGTCTATCAATCAGCTTTTGTTTTATTGTTCTGAGTATTGCAGGACCTTGGTATTCTGAAAAAAAGCTTGCAAGTACTGAAGAAAGTAAGTCAAGCTTTAAGCAGAAGCAAGAGGGTAGCTTGATTATTGGTGATACAACAACTTTAGTTACATTTATTGCTAGCACCACTGCTTCTGTAATTACTTTGACACAAGAAGTTAAGTCAGCTACTTTTGTTAATCACTTAGCAAAATATGTTACTAATGTGTTGAGTATACAAGAGGATTTAGATAGGTGTTTGGAATAATGAACTGATGCTCTTTATCCTATTCAAATTATTGGAAGGAGGTTCAGATTTTAAGAGTAAGGAGCCATCTCAAGTGTCATGCCAAATACCATTGGATTTGTGTTACCTTTAAAATTTAGAATGACTGTCAGTATAATTAGGAAAAAACTTAAAGACACTTGCAGTGTATTTGGCATAATTCTTTCACATCTATGGATGTTTTAACTTTTCATAGTGAGCTTATGAAATTACAGAATGATTCTTTGCTGTGTGTTGATGCAGCAGATACTACTGATAAAACTACCCATGGCCCGAGGTCAGTATTTCTATTTTGGTCAAACTTCAAGAATGGCATATATAGCATGATCATGCTAGCCCTTTTGTCCTGGAAGTAATTTTATTCCTGCCCATCATGTTACAGCTTGTCTTTAACAACATCAACATGTTGGCAGACAAAGTACTTGGCTTAAACCTGAAAATGGACCCCCAGACAGAATTGTTAATCTAACAGGCTGGCAAGGCAAGGATGGTAAGATTCTGCAGAGAGCCTTACCAACCTAAGACAGAAGTGCATTGCTTTTGATAATGCGTATTCAACAATGAGTAAGGAAGGCATTCTTGTCAGAATGACCTAAGACAGGCTCAATCTTGTTTTCAAAATAAAAAAGAGGGAGAGGCGGAGAGCTTTTGGGGCTGCTTGGTAAGAATCTGACATGGGCCAAGGACAAGGAAATGAGTTGCTTGGCAGTAATATGACATTGGCCAAGGAGTGCGTTTCAGGTAGAAATCTGACATTAGGCTAGAACAAAGACATAATTTCAGGCAGGAAGCTAAATCTTAGGCTAGAACAAAGAAGTAATTTCAAGCAGAAAGCTAAATCTTAGGCTAGAACAAAGAAGTAGGCTTCAGATATGAAAACGACTTTGGGCTAGGACAGGGAAGTAGGCTCAAATATTTTGGTCATCGTGATAAGCCCTTAGAAATAGTAATCATGGGAGTGATCATGAAACTTTAATGCCTTGCTTGTTCTTGACTATTTGTGTTTATTGTCTTGCTTGTTTCTTCTATTGTATTGCTAGTTCATCAACCTAGAACTGACCTTAATGCTTGCATGCAATTAAAATGGTATAAAAGCAAATCTATCTATCATCTATCTATCTATCTATCTATCTATCTATCTATCTATCTATCTATCTATCATCTATCTATCTATCTATCTATCTATCTATCTATCTATCTGAAAAGAAGAAAGGTCAAAGCAAAATTTTCTCAAGAGAAAAATATCCCAACATATTCACTTTCATCTTCATATGCTTATTTTTTCCCAAGTTTATTAAGGTCTGATTGACAATGATGCAACTTTAAGATGAAGAATACATGCGTGCACACATTGAAATGTTTATTCCTAACATATTAACATTTTTACAGCATTGATTTCCTTCATGGTGAGAGTATTTTAGATTTACTCTCCCTGCAAATTTCAAGTGTGAATTATATCATTACTTCCTAAAGTTGCAACATTGAAAACTAACTCTAAAGAATTCAGTTATATCTTAAGTTTGTTCCCTCTACTAAACCTCTCCCCACAGTATCCCTGAGCCCTGCAACCCACCATTATTCTCTCTTTCTGTGTTTGGCAAGTTGTCCCTAACAGTTATCCATATATATTATCCATAGATTTATCATTTTCCCCTTTTCTTTACCATTATAAGATCAATGTCTTATTACATCATCAATATAACACATAGATAATTATTCCAGCTTGAGCTGGAATATTCCCAAGTGCATGGAAATTTAGCAACTTAGATTTACTTCTGAATCACCAATATGTTAAAGAAGAAATCAAAGGAAAAATGTAAAAAAAAAATCTTTTGAGGCTACTAACATGCCTTTTCTAGTCTTGAGAGATATAGGTATCTGAAAATGAAGTTAGCAATGGCTGAAATAGAAAAGAATCTCAAAAAAAATCATCCTAACACCACCTTTAAAAGAGTTAGACAAAGATCTTTCTAATTTTAACACTGGCAAGAGAAAGGTACAGAGATAAATAAAGCAGGATAGAAAAATATAGCAAAAATCAATGTATCTAAGGTTGTCTTTAAAAATGAGGTTAATTTTTATTAAAGTAACCAACTCAGAAAACTTAATACAGTAAAATCAGAAATAAAAATAATAAATTAAAACAGACATCAAAGAAAAGGAAGAGTTGGAGACTATTGTCAATATCTGGGTAATTTAGAGAAAATGGATAGACAAATGCAATCTACTAACACTGAATCATGAAGAGATAGAAAATTTATAAGGAATGTAAGAGCAGTAAGATTGAATGAATAAAGAAAGTCTCCTATCAAAACAAAGCTTTTGACTTCACTGTTTGAACTCACCAAACAAGTAACAAAGAACTCTGCCAATACTTTACATTATGCTTCCAAAAAACTGAAGAGAATACTTTACAAAATAATTCAATAAAATTTCAGGATATAAAATAAACATAGAAAGCCCAGGATTTACATTTTGGAGCTTCCTTTGTCTTAACTATTTAGTGGGGCAGAAGAAAGGAGTATCTAAAGCACACAGTCAAGCATCTTAGTTTCTTTTCTCAAGGCTGTGATAAAATAGTCTAACAAAATAACTTATGAAAAGTTTGATCTTCAACATACAATTCACCATAGACAAGTCAAGGTAACAAGAGCCTGAAGTAGCTAGTAACATCACATCCAAGAAAGAGAACTATATATTAATTCACTTAACCAATAGAATGTTTTAGTTGTATCTCTAAATTTACTTTGCTAAGAATAAATTTGTTAAAAATAACTGCTGTACACTATATAAAATAATAAATGCATGTTTTTAGGTAATAATAGTGAAAACTAAGACACAATGAAGCAGCTGGACTCCTTCTTTCAACTGTTATAGTGAATTTGTGTAAGAGTTCATATGATCATTTTCAAGTTACTTGTGTAAATTTGAGGTTATCTACAGAGAATGTTTGGCTCTGGCTTCTCCATCTAAGAAAGGTCCTTCCCATCTTTCCTGCACACTTAATGGAATTATTTTACTTGGCTTTTGTAGAAGTACTGAAGAAGTAACATGAGTTACTCTGTTCTGCATGAACAGACCACACATTGAAGGGGAACAACTGAAATTCTACAATGGTCAAAATACGAGAATTTGTCCCCAAGTCTGTGTGTGGTCCTATGTTCTCTCTTCCTGCAGGGAAGATTGCCTTGTGTTGGCCTTGTGCAGTATTTAGGAAAGGAACACAGTGGGAGGACTGGTCTACCCCCTCTAGCCAAATCACAGTGCGTATCTTTTTATGTTAAACGGCCGGCTAGGGCATTATAGTAGAAACATCACAGGAAAGTTCTGAGATGCTTCCATGCTTCAAAAATAAGGAATGTAGAAGAAAAAAATTGCTTGGTCTTTTGGATCAGGTGTAGAATATTGACTGGCAAGGAAGATAAGAAAAAGTCCTTTTAAATAAAAGTGGTATATAGATTAATCCCTATACTGTAGGATGTACTATCGAATTAACACCCTCTCCTAAGAGGTGGCTGGCAAGAAGCTTTAATGATAATGTTTTCATTAGTATTTCATGCCTGTTCATATTCAGGAAATGCACATAAATGGTGAAGAAAAAAACCTCATCTTGGAATTGAATCATCTCAGGATAAATTATACAGCATAACATAATCTTCCCAGCGCATGGACCTTACCAAGCTACAGAGAGCTTTGTTCCCTTGGTGGCCACAGCTGCTTTGCACACCTGTAGAGCTTTTCCTTGCATCTTTTCATTCAAGTCTAGGTGAAGCAGAGACTTCATGTGGAGAGCACTCGAAAGAGGGAGTGCAGTCCTTAAAGACTAGGATGGATCCAGACATATTTTCTATGTATGTTTTGGTGGATGAGAAGCAAAATACAGTTGGGTGTATCTCCTAACTTTAGAGGAAGTCAAAAAGTGCCAGTCTCTTATCAACCCAAAGCAGAATTACAAGATACTGATGAATAGAAGGCATGGGTACCATATTATAAAGATAAACATTGCATCATTTTGAGTAAGTATATAACATATAAATAAGTATATTTATAACTTTGTATACATTATTTAAAATATTTTACATGTAATTTAAAATAGTTACATATAATATAACTTATACAATATAACATATATAGTTATATATTGTTAGCATAATATAATATAAAGTGTGAAAACAGTGGCTTTATTTGCTTTTCATCCTTTTGAATTTCATTCTTATTTATATATGTCAGTGTGGTTTTTTTGTTTGTTTGTTTGTTTTACTTTTGAATTGCGAAATACTACCATATTTTGTGGGCAAGTACTCACCAGTTCAAATAACTTAGGTTATTTCATTTGCAGATTTGGATGCTCTTGCAAGTGAAGCTGTCAAAGCAGGTTTAACATTTCTTTCTGTGTTTTGTTTTTGTTTTCCTTCTTAAGAGTAAAAACCTAGGAATAGAAGTTTTCATTCTTGTTGAAAATATTTAGTTTTTAAAGAAACAGTCAAAGGTTCATAAATTGACTGAACTAGACTTTTCATCCACATTTGGTTTCATCTTTTTCTGTTAATCATATTATGGTGAATTTGAATAATCACCATTATGGTGAATTTCAAGTTGCATCTCATTGTAAATTTGTGTTTCCCCGTGATAGCAAAGTTGAGCTTCTCAAGTGTGTGCTTTCCTTTTTCAAATTTTTATAAGTTGTCTGTCAACTTTCACTATACATACTTTTTATCATGATTTCTGTCTACTGAGTGTTGAGTTAGAGAAGTTCTTTGCATATTGTGGAAACACATTACTGATCAAATACAGATGCTGCTCTTACTTTCTATTTTCTCAGAGAATAGGTGCTAATCTGCAATGAATTAGTATTTTTCTTTTATTAGTATTTTTTTATTTTATTTTTTTATTAGTATTTTTTTCTTTTTATTTGTTTGTTCATTTCCTAAAATGTCTTTACCTTCACTGAGGCACAAAGGTTTCATATATTTTCTTTTAGCGTATTCACATCTTAAAGTTTGTATTTTCTTTCAATGTAACTTGTAAACATTGAGTGAATTAAAGTTTAATGTTTATTTTCCTAGTTATTTCAGCATATTTAATATGATCATTTCTATTGAATTTTTAGTATCTATTTTGAAAACAAATTAACTGCATGCACACACACACACACACACACACACACACAGAGAGAGAGAGAGAGAGAGAGAGAGAGAGAGAGAGAGAGAGAGAGAGAGAATGGGCACACACATGTATATACACACTCGCACCCAAATACATACATATACCTGTTACATTTTTGTTTTTCTGATCATTAGTCACTACTGCAATTATAGTAACCATCAAAGTCAGAAATATAAGTCTTCAACTTTGTTCTTTTACAAAATCATTCTCTAGGGGAAACTGAGCTTAAAATAATAGCTCCTTATGTTATTTTGAATGCTAATGTCACAAGTACCCAATATCTCTGGAATTTTATGAAATAACATCTCCTGTGACTCAGATTTGATTAAAAATTAACATAAGGATGGACTTTAGGAACAATATTCCTTAAGCAGCTCTTTGTTTCACTTAATATTAAGACATAAATGTCAAGATATTAAATTTCATATTAAAAGATAGACTAAAATAGTGTCAAATTTGGTAAGACTAAAATAATATTAAATTTAACATCATAAACTGGTCTTAAATATGTTAAAAATATTAGCTTGTAAACTTAAGTGATTTGACTGTTTTGAAATTTAATGCATATATTCCAGGTGTAGATAAACACTGTCCAGGTGACCGAGTATTGAAAAAGAAATGTGTTGCTGTTGCAAAGGGCTAAACAGTGGTTGAGCTGCCAGAGAGGATCGTGTGGGAATGCCCAGAAAGGTTAAACTGTCGTACAGTGATGGGCTGTGACTGTGTAGCACTGTGAGCTCCTTTATCCAAGGCCCTTGGTTATCATCTCAGTCTTGGACTATTTGAGAAGTTCAATTTCCTTTGGGAAAGGAGACAGACTAACCTGTGGAGCTGTATTCCTGTTCTGGAGACCATTGTCTAGAGAACATCAGTGGTTAGCAGAGAAAATTTTGTTGGATGCATTTTCCACACCTGTTTCTCAGAAGTGTCTGCTCCTTTCTCCTCCCCTTTAACCATTGTTCTAAGCAATGCCTGTGTAATTTCCTGAGGATGATTATTCATTTTGGTGGTTGAAATTAAATATCCCTTTTAGCTCATATACAGGTATATATGTATTTGGCCATAAGAGCACAAAATAAAAAAGAATAAATTTCATTATAGGAATAGATAAAGAACTAAGAATCAGTCAAGTCTAATTAAAAAATATATCCATATTTTATATCCATATCCAAACATTGGACAAAGAAAGGAATGAACATGATTGAAATAACCAAGAAAACAACAAAAATCACATGACTGAAAATCCATCAGTATGCTATTTCTAAGTGTGAATAGTGTCAACTTGACAGTGTGGGTGAGTAGATTAATACATAGGATATAAGCACTTTTCTCTACCAAGAAAGAGCTCACCAGCAAGACACACTTAGTCTGAAGGTGAGTGGGTGGAGATCAGCTCCCATCAGTGGTAGCTAAGCTTTCAGATCAACTTGTTCTCATCTCCAAAGAGTAGGAGATACAGACGTCAGGTGAAAGTGGGGACCAGCAAGAGCACTGGAGACCTGCTTCTTTATGTTATTCAACTGTATCCTATGTTTCCCACCCTTCCCAGACAGTGCTCACAGCTGGACATCAAACGTTCCAACCTGAGCCTGTAGAGAAATTTTCCCTAATCGATTGATTAGATAATAAAGACGCCAAGAAGCCAATTGCTGGGTGAAAAGGAGGCGGACCTTCTGGGTCTGTGAGCGGAAGAAGGGATGCAGGAGGGAGGAACAGTCCTTTTTGTATGGTAAGGCAGAGAGTGAGAGGAATAAGATGTAGACCAGGAACTGTTAGAACTGGTGGCAGATCATATGCCTAGGGGAGGTGGTGCACATCTTGTGATACGTGTAGAGGTGGACAATCTTTGGAAGTTAGTTGTCTCTGTCCCAGGAATCACACTTTGGCCTTCAGGCTTGTGGGAACGAGCTTTTAGTTGTTGAGCCATGTTCAGACTTATCAGCCTGAATCTCCTCTTCTTTTGGCCCTATACTACTGAATATAAAGTGTAGAAGGCATTTTTATGTATAACATTGGCTTCATAGCAGGCAGTAATGTTCCACCAGGCTTCACAACTGTATTTGAGTAGAGGCAATGCTAAATGGCTTCTGAGCAGATAGCACCAGGGGATTCTGCCCTGAGTTCTGTGCCACTGTGCTAACTGGACCTCACTATTCTTCCCTACATTTCCAGGTCGAGAGGCTAACTGCCTATAAACAATTGACAGTGAATTTTCTAATTCCCTATGATACTTGGAGCTGGTAATTTAACTATTCTTAGAGGGTCTGTATATTTTGTGACCAAATCATTGAAATGACTGTGTATTTTATTTATTAAGCAGGTCCTATGGTTTGACTCATGTTAAATACTGGGAGGAGACCCAGAAATCCCTGAGCCCAGCTTGGGATTATTTCCTGGGTCTCTGATGATGCCCTTGCCTTGTTCTTCCTTCTGCTTGCTTTGACACTATGATGGATTTTAATTGGCTTCTGCACACTGACAAAGATCATTATGCATGGGAAAGTCTGTGTAAGAGAGATTATGCTTCCTCTGCAGATCTATGGCTTTTGAACATCTGATTCAAGTGCCTGGCAGCTGAAGGAAAAAGTAAGCCTTCCAGCACAAAGAGAAACTTCACACTTCCATCTATTCTATGTTCCCCTTGAAGAGCTCTACACTATGTTTCTCTGAGGTATGGGGAGAAAGTTATGCTCTGAGAAGAAATTTGGTATGCAAAAAAAGGCCATTACTGAGGAGAACTTAGACACTCAATGACCAAAACTCAATTTTCTAATACTATCTGAGCAGTTCCCAAGTGTGAATACTGTGGAAAACATCTATCTGAAAAACTCCTTGCACTTCAGTGTGTGCTCTGGAGAATGAAGCACACTGTAAAACATATGCTGATCCATTGGGTTGAATTTTGTTTGGGTGTTTCAGGGGATAGAAGTTGTTGGTCTAAGTATCAGCTATGCAGTGCTGAAATGCTTCTGTACATGAAGATCCTAACCTATGTGAGCTCAGTGAGCCTGAAGTCTGTAACTCAGTGAGCACTGAGATGTGGTACCCCTATGTAATTAAACACCAGCCTATGCCGGAAACTGCTCCAGATCACAAGCACAGCGGACAGCACTGATGTTCTGACAGACTCAGGGACATCTTTCTGCTCATGAGGGAAGATAATATGTGCAATGACTTATTCTGTTTAGATGAGATTCTTCAAAGGTTTTCACATGCCCATTTCCCTTTTCTAGAAAGGGATCCTGATGTTGTGTGTACTTAGAAATTCCAATTTGATAGAGAGCAAAGTACAAGTAACAGGCTACCACTTGGTGACACAGCATGAAAGGCTGTAGTGAAAACTCAGCTAAGAAGAACAAAATTATTTCCTTTTCAAGAACTATAGATGGAACTGAAGAGTATTATATTATGTGAAAGAAATCAGACCCGAAAGTCTAGATTTTAAAATGAAACACACCCCCCTTTTCTGTCTCTTCTCTC
>NW_021621338.1:14117212-14118587 GCF_004785775.1 Grammomys surdaster | reverse complement strand
ATTCACTGTGCAGAGTACCAAGTTTTATGGTCACACTTTGATATATCCTCCCCTTCTCCCCCCCCCCCCCGTCTCTTTATCTCTCATCTGTCTCTCACATACATTCTGAAAATAGAAGGGGACAATTTCAGGAAAGAAAAAAGACTAGCAGAAGGAAACCTAGGGACAGAAGAAGATACTAATAGATTCAAATAGGTTGATAAGTGGATGATATATCAAAGTGTGACCATAAAACTTGGTACTCTGCACAGTGAATATATACTAATATTTGTTTAAAGCAAGGCACTCCAGGATAAACTTGTGTATAGGCTCTTAGATAGCTCAGGTGGAGGATGAAGGATGCACTTCCATTAGAACATCCAGGAGGCCATGTGTCAAGCCAGGATGAGAGTCGAGATAGGCTGCAAAGCCAACGTACAACTGTATAGAAGTAGTCTGAGGTTATATTCCATTGATATATGTTAGTATAGATATTTTTCCAAATCCTTCATGTATTTCACCTCCAATGAGTAAATTTATTAGTATGGAATTATTTTTTCAATATAGTTGTGAAACTTAAAAGCAGGACAATAGAGTGTTTGACACTAATTCAAGTTAAATGCAAGTGAGGGAGTTGGAACTTGGCCTGGCCAATGACTGAGTATCCTGAAAGCTTGAGTCAACATGAGGATGGTTAATGTGTTCCAACCTGGGGCTCCTTTTCTGTTACTTAGCTTCAACCAAAAAGAGGAGTCTTGTGTTTCCTGCCCTCTGTTAGCTGGATTCTCTACTGTTGGTAGAGAGTTCTTGTGGCACTCCCCCTCTCCCTACCACAAATCGTTTGAATAGTGACAGCTGTAAGGATGGGCAAAAGTGCTCCTGGCCTTAACTGGTCCTAGTGGGACAATTTGTATAAGGAGTCTGAATCTAGACTTTGTAGTGCTCAGGAGTGTGTAGGCTTGATGAGAAAATTGACACTGAGAGCAGCAGTGGTCAGAGGATCTGCAGGCCACAGTGGGAATAGACATGCCTGAGTGAGCATGACCTATGAAGGACAAATATCCTGCCTGAATGTTAGTGTTTCAAGACTGAAGGAGATTTCCAACTGTCTGTCAAGAATGATTATCACTGCTTCCAGAAAGTATACAGAGCTCAGATCCTGAATTAACTTGAAGATGGATATTCAGAGTGAGTTGTTTAAAGAACTTCCTCTAGATTGCAGAGTAGACAGAATTTAGGATTCATAAAAAAACAGCCATACAAGCATCTTTAAATCAAGAGATAGATGGAGATTTATCCACAGTTATGGAAACTGACTCACAGCCTTTGCCTGAAACTTCTCAAATATTTCTCTCTCTCTCTCTCTCTCTCTCTCTCTCTCTCTCTCTCTCTCTCT
>NW_021621338.1:14055111-14117202 GCF_004785775.1 Grammomys surdaster | reverse complement strand
TCTCTCTCTCTCTCTCTCTCTCTCTCTCTCTCTCTCTCTCTCTCTCTCTCTCTCTCTCTCTCTGTGTGTGTGTGTGTGTGTGTGTGTGTGTGTGTATTCAGAAGGGACTTTCTAGAGTAGGAATGAGAGAAACTTCAGGCCATGATACCAAAGAGGAAACATCCTCTTTCACTCCATGGTGAAAGTAGAGAATGCCACAATGGTAGGACCCTGGTATTTGGTCTGGTTACATTATAGCCATTGTTTGCATGTCACATGCCAAGACTAGGGCTCATTATTATGGCAAAACATAAGAATATAAGTTAGTAGTAAAAAAAAAACCTAAGACTACTGGTGGTTAACAGTAAAGGGTATTTTAGCTTATTGTAACAAGAACAGAAGCAGAATAGATTCAATGTGAAGGGATTAGCTGTGTAGCATTGTGTAACAACTGTTCAACCGACCTTAAATCATTCTAAAGTTAGGTTTGATAGTTCGACTGGCCAGACTAGAATTGTTTGCCTGGGTGTTTCTGGCTCAAGGAATATGGTGTGGTTAGCATGGTACCAGGGTTGCAGTCATCTAAAGTTCTTACTGGGGCTTCAGACCTCTTTCCTGCTGGCATGGTTGATGACAGGAAGAAACTGTTGTTCATCTGTACTCTTCTGTTTCCTTTCCTTCCTTTATATTCTCCCTCTCATTGCCTCTTCTTTCATTTCTTTCTGGTGCTGGGAATTGAACCCAGAGCCTTGCATACATTAAACAAATGTCCAGCCAAAGTTTTACAGTCTTCTAAGGAGACTAATTTCAATGGAGGCAGAGAAAGTTTGTAGTTATGTTTTGTAAAGTAAATGATATAAGAAATGGGACATCAGAGGGTTGCAAACAAGAGGGGTCTGTCTGAACTTCTGCAAATAGCAGAGGCCTGTTTGAACTTCCTGACAGCTGAGAAGACTTGGGCAGAACTTTTCCTTTGGTTTAGGGTTTTCTGAAGAGTTTGTCAAGGCTGGATGCCCAGTTCTGACAGCCCAGGGCAATTAAACCTGATATAGCAAGCTGTGTTCTGGACAGTGGGTCCTAGCTGAGCCACTTCAAGCTGGATAATCAGATGCCCACTGCCTAGTTAGCACTGCATGAGTCAAAGTCCAAGCAGAAAAAAGATACACCATCAGATACTTAAATGGGATGGAATATGGCATCTTATTCTTAAAAACCTTAGAGATTTCATAATACATGAACTTTGCACAAATTGTTGGAAATATAGACATAATTATTACTGTTTTTATTAGAGACTCAATTATTACTGATGCAGTTTTTGTTGAAAGTAGGCTTTATTGTGAGAGGATTTTGTGGCTAGAATGTCTTCCAAAGGTGCATGAGCTGAAAGCTTGGTCCCCAGTTGATGGTGCTGTTGGAAGGGGTGACTAGGTTTGCCTTATTATATCTGTCCACCATGATGTTCTGCCTTGCCCAGAAAAAATGAACCTAACTAGTGATGGGTAGACAGCTCTGAAAGCATGACCCAAACTAAAGGCTTCTCCCTGTAGATGATTCTCTCAGGTACTTTGTTACAATGGAAAAAATCTAGCACAAGGAGGAATCACCAGTGCAGAGGGAGTTTCAAGCCATATCTACAGTAATTACTAAGGTTTCACTGGTTTTTTTTTTTCCTAAATACTAGGGAGTGGGGAGGAGGAGTCAGCATGCCTCTTCCTTCCTTTGCATAGCTTCACTCAGAGGACTCTAGGATAGCTGTTGTGAAGAGAGTGGTGTAGGTATCAAACAGCAGTTTGAAACTCAGTCCTTGTGTGTATCTCCATTACAGCCTTCTGTCTGCTGTTTCTGCTCAAGAAAGAGTAACCTGAGGTTGCTGATGATATTGTCTTTCATTGGGCCCACCATATGTGGCTCCATCTTGTCAATATATTATAATGGAACAATTCTGTTTAAAGAGCTGTTTAATTCTCTGGATCTGTTCATCTTGAGATTCATTGCTTGTATTCCTGAAACCTACTAGAAGGGAGAATTCGAGAGAATGTTGTCTTTCACTCTGCCATAGGCTGAGCTCTTTGGTGATTCTTCCTCACTGAAAGGATAAACCTACAACAACCCTCTTTCTTTTGGTTGTCCCTGAATATTAAAAAAACAAAAACAAAAACAAACAAACAAACAACAGAAAAACAGAAAGAATTGAAAAATGAAAGGATATGAATTATTTATATGTATGGTAGAGGAAAAGTTATTGTGGATAAAAGAGAAAGTGTAGCCAGGGGCAGGAAAGTCTGTGACAGTCCAGAGTGAACATGCAGAGACTGAGCTAGACCATGTGAGGAAAAGGAGGAGGGGAAAGGGTGAGGGGAGTGGAAGCACCAACCAAGAATGGTGGCTTGGACCAAGAGGATTGCTAACAGACTAGACCAAAAGGATCAGGTAACCAAAATGTCTGGATTATATATGGAAGGGTAGCTGGAGGAAGGGGAGCCCTGGGCTGGAAAGTTTAGGGTAGGTGCAGAGTACACCAGTCATACTCTGTAATTTGTAGAGACTGAGGGAATCAGGGAGAAACTGTCTGCCAGCATCTGCTTTGATGTTAATGAGTGCCTCAGTTAGCTAATTAATTGTCCTGTGTTTGAGACCTAGCTTTCCAACCACGCAAACTTTGTCATCATCCTCCAGTATCCTGGGGAGATGTAGTTTCTAAACTACTCTGAACTCTGAGGGCCTTGGTATCCCCTCTTCTCACCTATCTATTCTATGTCCCATGCACAAATTCTGTGAATCATATTTCTCTATTTAAAACAGTTAAAGTTATTTTTTTTTCCTGGATTGAACTGTTACTAGAAGAGAGTCCCTACTCTGGAGACCTATATAGATCTTTAATCTGCAATCTAATATAATTTTGATTTTGGAGGCTGTCTCTGATGTTCCCTGGGTATTCCCTAAGGGAAACTTATGTATTGTTCCAGAGTCACTCAGGTGCCGAGCATATGGAGGTAACAATGTGCTAGCTAAATTCACTGCAGTTTACCTATTTTTTGCAGCAATTCCTTTAAGCTGGAAAAGGCTGAAGCCAATTGCCACCCTCGGGAGGTTTCCTTTGCTTTGGCAGGAAGAGAAGGGGAGATCAAATTTGGTAGTTACAATAAAATTTTGAAAACCTTTCAAGTGCCAGTGTCACATTGCCTAGGAGAAATGTGCGAAAACTAAACAACTCACAAAATAAAATTATGCTTTTTAAAAATATCTTACAGATACCGAATGTGGGTGTGATATACCTGAGTAAATTGTTTGGCTTTTGTTGTCCTGGTTGTGCTGTTTTTAGTTACTTCATCCTAAGTAATGTAAAGCAGCCTGTGTTTATCTCTTTTTCAATAACACAGTGGTACACTAAATGCTTGCTCAATAAACAAATAAATTATAGTTTAGTTACAGGTAACTGTAAGTACTGATTGATTCAGAAATTTCTTTTTGATTGCAAAGAATTAAGGAAATCTGATGTCTAACATTTAATTCTTAGTAAAGAGATTGGATGGTAATAATCAATAATTAACTATTTGTAGGCTTATTCTTCAAAGACATTCTCTGTAAACCCATTCAATTTGGAAAATTCTTTTTTTCTTTTTACCATTCAGCAAAACCCTTGATAGTCTTTCTCAAGTCTGTTGTCAGCATGAATGACTTTCACCATGACAATTTACATAGAAACATGATGAAGATCAAGAGAGGACAAGGTGGGCCCTGAGTTGCCAGACATGTCTGTCAATATGACTATCTAGTGAGGGAGTTCTCATTGACCTGATTGTTTCTCTCTGAGCTAAAAAAAAAAAGGTGAAAACTGTTCAACAGTTTAAAAAGGTAATGAAAGAATATAAAATGTTCTAAAAATCTCAAGTAGTAGTGGAAATTTATCAGCTTCCTACTTAACAATTTTTAAAGTATAGCATATTTATTAGTTTTTGTTTCCTTCAAAATTATAATTGGTAAACCTGGAACTACCACAAGCCTCCATCACAGAAAATAGTTCAAGATTTCATGCTAAAATTACAATACAACCTTGGAGTAACAAGATTTGGGAGTAATTATTGGGATTTATACTCCAACACTTATCAAACAAAGAAAGCAAATGTATTTTCTATCACTGAGAATAATAATTACATTCTTATTGTGTCTTCTACATGTTAAGTACTCATTATATAAAAAGAAACATCAGGTTACATAAATAGTTTAAATCTCCCAATTGTCTATTTATTTGACCAATGCCCCTTACAAATGGTTAAGTTAGCTATATATAGGTAGAGAGAAGTTTTTTGTAACAGATACTCAATTGAGTTCATGAAGATATTAAAGTACAACCTCATATAAGTCATTTATACTCTCTGAATTTTAAGTTTTTTCTGGTAACTGAAAGTAATAACAAGTAACTTGTATAACTGACACATTTAGTTCATGTCCTGAGACATTTGGGACATGGTCATGGTCAGAGCAGGAATAACTAGAGGTTGCAAGTACACACATGTAAATACACTCCATAGCACAAATGTAGAGGTCAGAAGGTAACTTAAGGGAGTTAATTCTCTCCTTCTATGATGCAAGTTCTGAGGATTAAACTTGTGTCAGAACGCTTGGTGGTAAGCTTGTAATTAAGTAGTTAAGCTGGCACCCTAAACTACTGAGTCATCTCAATGATCCTCAGACAACTACATTTCCTCCTAAAATTATCTACCAGTAATCATTAGTTATCAATTACATGTCACCATTTTGTTTTGGTAATAAATGAGCTGTGCCTCTGACAATAAGAATAATCTATGTTCTTCATAATTGCATACATAATACCCTGTTTCTGAAATCTGGACTAGCCCACTGAGGCACTGCCACATACCCAAGGCCACAGACTCAAGACTTCTTATGCTATAAGCCAGTCTTCAGTTTGCTTCTATGCCTGATCTTGCACACTGAGCTTGACATTGAAAAGAAAAACTCCAAGATATCTGTTTGGTATAAGGCCCATCCTAGAAGCTCTGAGTTCTCTATTTTCAGCTAAACAATAGAGCTTCAAATATGTAAAAGATGACTGAAGTAAGTTAAAGCAAACTGAAACTTTGTTTTTATTTTGACAGTTTGTACAGATTGTGGAGTTACCAATCCAGTAGGGATGGCATGGGAAAGCACATAAATAATGATGCTTGCAAAACTGAGAGCTCTTCTGAGTGCAAGCTTTAGGCCTGTATGTAAATGGAGTGCTAAGCCTCGAAGCCTGCATAGATCATGTGTAACAGGAGAGAATGGGGCTGCTGGGGGCAGGCTAATTTGCAGGGTTGTCTGTGTGGGAAGATCCATTTCCAGGAAACTCCCTCAGTGTTCTAACGTTTTCAGGCTACACACAGTTAAAATAAACTTAATGGGATCAGGAAGAGCTACTTTTCAAATGAAGCCCAACCCACACCAATATTCCAAACTGTCTAAATGCAGAAGTAGGGAATGTGTTGGTGGATAATGCCCTGATTGTTCTGGTATGGAAACTACCACCAACACTGTTAAGAGTGAGCCATGATACTGCTAGAAAATTCATCAGTTCTTGTTTTTCATTTTTTTCTCTATTTATGAATAGAAACAGCCTGAACATTGGAGGCAACACAGTATTTCTGTGGTCACTCTTGAGAATAGTGATTTGATTTGCCCATCAACTTATGTGATGGCTTCAATGCTGTCACTGAAGGTGGTTTGCTCTAAACAGCACCTGAAGCCTGACATTGACCAAGTGTTAGAGAGCTATTCTCTCCCTGGGTTAGAGACCAAAGCTCAGGTAGACTCTCCTGCTAGGTTCAGTGTACAAGAGAAATAACAAAGACGAGAGAGAGGTAGATTGTTGTCACCAAACTCCCAAGATCAGGGTTGGTCTTGAGTGTCAGGCTTTGTACTGGGTTTGGGCCAATGCTCTCTGATTCCTTAAATAAACTCTGGAGACATCTCCTTCTGGACTTCACTGATACTTACCCTCTTGATGGGCAGGACTTCTCCTGCTTCCCATTTCTTAATTCCCCTCCTCCCACTGCCTCTGACTGAGTTACCTTCAGAGTTCCTCTTGCCCTTTCAAACCACATTCTTAGGCAATCGTTTATTTTTGTATCCTGGAGTGAGATGATTTTTTTTCAATATAAAAACATGAATAGCAAGTTCAACAAAACACAGCCATTTGATACCAGCAAGACAGCTTCATGGGTAAAGGTGCTCTCAGGGCAGTCTGAGGACCTGAGTTTAATCTTCAGAATCCATATGGTGGAGTGAGAAAATTGGTACCTGAAGTTATAGTCTGAGCTCTACATGAGTGCATGCATGCAAACATGTCTCATGTTTCATAAAATAAATAATATAATTAAAAATTTAAAATTCCAAGGAATTCGGAGATGGAATATACAAACTAGACAATATCATAAATCAACAATAGATAGACCAAGAGACAGTATCCAACAAGAGGCGAGGCATTACAGAATGTAATGATAAGGACATTTTCTTTTCCTCTCTGTGTTTCACTTCCTTCACAAATGGCCATGTATGCCTTTCCCTGTAGTTGGTTGATTTCTTGTCATGTGAACTGGTATTGACTGGAAGGGCTGTGAGTAACAAAAAATGGGCTAGGAAAGCCTTCCTAAAGGTTCAGAGCCAGGCAGTATGATCTGACCTTTCTTGAGCAAGAGGAATGGAGGAATTAGCATGTGAGGAGAGAAAATTGCTCATCATGGCACTGTGGGTTAACACTGCCAAAGGGGGATAGGAGGGTAAAGTGGGAATGGACTCATTCTAGATAGAGAGCACATGCTGGGACACACGGGGAAGATGGGTTTAATGCCCATGTGTGCTTTTAAAGCTCCACTTGGACAAGCCTGCTCTTCCCTGCTAGTTCCTTATGCTTGCTACCCAGTTAGTTGTTTGATTGTATTTGCTCTAGGTCACTGGATGGTTGCTTTTGGTATAAGATTTGGGGAGGGGATGCTTTCTATGAGACTCAACTTTTGGAAAATTATCTTGAGATCAATGAGGAAAATATTGAGTGAGCTGATGGGAACAGGAGGCAACAGAAAAAAAAATATTGGGATCCTTATGACATGTTCAGTAAAACTACAAGCCTCTATTCTCCAGGGTTTTTCATGTTGACATGAGTCCTCAGCCCACTGGTGATGTTGACAGCAACCTAGGATCATCTACCACAGACTCCCCAAACCTTTTAACATTCTTTCATGAATATGATTAGGAGACTCTAAATCTTTTCATTACTGGTTGTAAGGGAAGTTCTGATGCTGAGGTTCTGTTTCCCAATTGGTTCTTGATCTGTCAGTACAGAAAAAGATGGGACAATTGCTGGGTGGAAGGTACAGGCAGGACTTCTGGGTCACTGGAGGCAAGCAGGGAGATGCAAGGAAGAAGAAATAGAGTTCACCAGGCTTTTGATGGAGAAAAGTTGATTAGCAATGTGAGATCTCAAAACAGAGTGGACGTGGACACACAGGCCACTCTTACAGGAAAGTGATCAGGGATGTAATTGGCAACTGAAGTTTAGGGCAGGTGGGAGAGGTGGAGATAAAAGTAGTATTAAGGGCACACTTTTCTAGGTGGTATATAGTAGCACTCAGCAATAGTGTCCAAAGGCAAGCTGAAAAGGAAGAACTCTGTGCATTCAAGGGAAGCTGGGTAGGAGCTGGTAGCTTGGGCCTTTCCCAGAGTTTATGCAGGGTAGCAAAAAACTGCACTCTACAAATAGAATGTGAGGATAAGGTCAAGATCAGCTGTCTCTTCCAAGAAAGCCTTTCCCTTACCCAGTATCTTTGTATGTTGTACTTAAGGGTTGGCTATTGGGCTAAATTTCACTAAGCCAGATACTAGTCATTCAGTGTCTTCATGACTGACTGAGGGCTAGTGTACATTGTCACAGTGCTGCCTCAGTACAGCCCAAGGCTCAACTTTGTCTCAGCTTAGCAATCTTCTAAGTATGACAAAGCAGATCAATATTCCTTTCTCCCTAAGACAGGTGCTGCCATTGATCAGATGGCTTCATATCTGTTTCCAGGTATCCAACTTCACTGTTCTTTTCCTCTTTTCTGTCACAGAGTAGCACTGTAGGCTCCAGGACACAGAGCAGTCACCTCACTGCCCATACTGCTATGACTACCATCACTTCTAAGGACTAACAAATTTCGTTTTGTGGTTTGTTTCATATAATGAATCTATTATGTTCCTTTACTCAGGAAAGAGGTTAGCGAAGAAGAGCAAACAAGCACAGTTGAGATTCTACACACACCACACACACACACACACACACAGAGTCAGAGACAGAGAGACAGAGATATGCACATAAAGACAGACACAGACACATATACAGACACATAGACGCATTAAATACACACACACACACACACACACACACCTTCATGCACATGGTTTCAGAAGAAGAAATAAGGTCATTGAAAACCGGTGAACAACAGCTGTTGTTGTTGCTGCTGTGTGTGGAGATAGGATTTCTGCTTCCACAGAGAAGTCTCAGGTTTTATTTAGAAATCTTTAGATAATTGGCCAAGGCCCCTCACATCACAGAGAACACTCTCTTTTGCTTAATCTCAATAGTTGAAATTAACTACTTCTATAAGACATCATCTTAAGTTCCATAGTTTACATTTGGTTGACTATAGGACACAGTGGCACAGCCAAGGGGAAGGCATTTTGGAAGTCCTTCCAGGACCACACTCAGCATATATGTACTTTTCTATGTATATATTATACTTTTGTTTAAAAGCTTCTAAAATGTGTTTATCTCTTACCCTATCTACAACTGAAATTAGAGGTGAGCAGGCAAGGATTTCTCATGGTGACTTGCCTTGTAACGACTCTGGGTTTTATCTAAAGATTTCTGTGGTTGTATCTGGTCTTGGTGAGTGGTCTCCAGGGACTCTGCCCCTAGAGTGATGTACCTCAAGCAAATGTGAGGAGACAGAGTTAGCCTGAATTCATCATATAATTTTCACAAAATTATTCTAAAAATGTATTCTAAAATAATAATTTTGTTAACATTGTCTCAGCAAATAATAACCAGTTAAAGACATACTCATTGTAGAAGTCCCAGCATGAACTCTGTTCTAGGACAATATACCTTCAAGTCATCCTTTAATTCTTGCTCTTTCTCCCACAATACACAAACATCTTTGGAGTTCTGTAAATGTGACCAGCAACTTTTATAGAAGATTAGTCACATACATGGAAAAACTACTATGACCAAGACATTAATCACATCATAATGGAAAGTAAGCATGTGATGCTATCAAGGCCTAAATGGTGCCTGCTTGTCCAGCTGAAGTAGAGAATCTCACAGTTCACTGTAGCACTGGCTGGGGTACTAAGAGAGGCTGCCTCCATTTTCAACAAAATTAGCTCTGGCCAAATGTAATGTTTAAACATATTTAAGTGTAATACTAAAAATGTTCAAATTGTTTTCAAGTAACTTAACTTTATCCAAGAACAAAGCTGAAGAATACTTGTGATGTATTATAACACATTGCATCCAGGGAGCAATCATATCACAATTGCCAATCAATAATTAGTTCATAACCATAAGTTAGTGTGTCTCATTGATTTGTAAAAACAAATTGATTCAAGCTCTGGACGAGCTGCCAGAGGTGTTAGAATGAATATACAGGGCACTATAATAGTTACTGTAACTAAATCACATTTGTTGAACAAAGTAAAGATAGCCACGTAGGACTGAGCAACTGCTAGATTCTTGGGCTTCCATTCACAATTGCTGCTGACCATTGTTGGGGAGTTGGACTACAGATTGGAAGTCATCAACAAATTCCCTTATTATATAGAGACTTCCCATAAGTTCTGTGACTCTAGAGAACCATGACTAATACATTCTCTTTAAAAACCACTCTTCTCAAGTTGTCACAGGAACTTTACCTTGATTGGGTAAAACCTCTGGCTCTTTTCAGGCTATTAGCTCTCCCCAAGTGACCTCTCCTCATCTCACCCTTTGGACTTATGAATGGACATCCAGTCTTAACTCCTGGTCTTTTACCTAAATGCTCTCCCCTTCCAGACTATCTACTCACCCCATTACTTTGCCACCTCTGCTCTCTCCTATCGTACTTTGCTGACTACCAACTACCACAACCACACACTGTCCCATGTTCATTGCCTGTCAACATTGGAGAGCAAGTCCTTCCACCTCCTCCAGACCATTGGCCCTCACCTCTCTCTCCTAAATGGCAGGGCACTTTTAAGGTAATTCTCATGACACCAACAGCTGGTAAACAAGGGACTCTCTCATGTTGGGAGCCAACTCTTAGCCGAAAGCGGCTATCATCTTTACAGCCATCTTGAGCCATATACCCTGACAAGAGACTTGTTTTCAACAGCCCACAACAGCTGAGCACACTCTGATAAACTTCTTGTTACACTATTTAGTGCCTCCAGCTGCAAGGTGCATGTGGTATCCATTGCTACAAGGCACATGACATAGTGCCTTCAGTTGAGCTTGTTCACAAGGGCAAGTCACATGGTAAAGGGTATAAATACCCAGGATTTGTTTTTAAAAGAGGGAGAATAAAAGAGACTTGATGAGACTTAACCAGACTCTGTCTTGTATCCATCTTTTGCGTCTCTTGCCCCTACTTTGTCCCCACTTTCTCTCTCTTGCTAGATCCTGACCTGCAGACTGGAGCAGCAGAACGGGCAATTACAAAGTAGCAAAACAGGCTGTCCACTTGTCTCACCTCAAACCTTTCATCCCTCTACCTAAAAATTCTTCATACATGTTGACCCTAACAGGACCGTGCTCTATTATGCTCCAAAAAATGTCGAGACCTTCCGACTTGTCCCCAATCTCAGAAAATGAGACTTGACTCTGGCAGCTGTGCTCAACCCCACTGGATTAGACATGGGCTTCTCATCCTTCTCCTGCTGTTCATTTCCATCCAGGGTAGCCCTTACATGTGGATATTTGAGGTTCAAGAAACCCCCAGAGATAACAGTCTTTCCAATTATGGGTAGGAAACTGCTCCATAGCCGGATGCCAGGAACCAATCCAAATTGCTGTCACCCCTGCACTTGTTATCCCATTTAAATATTATGATCTCTTTACTTGCTTTCTCTTTGACCAGACAAAAGATCATTATTAAAAAATGACCAGACAAATGTGGGGGCTACCCATATTGGTCTTGTGAGATACATATGCTAGGATCACAGACCAATCACTTCTTCTATCAACAATGCAAGACACTCTTTTTCTACATACAAGACCCATGTAATTCCAATTGGGAGACAGGAATTGTTGGTAAGCAGTACTATAAAAATCAAGCCGGTTCCTCAGTAAGTACTATCTGCTTCCTGATAAAATTTGTCTCAATTACCCAACCTCTAGAAATTGGAAAAGTAGGGGAAGTAATCAAACACTCCTCTGAGGTCCTTACCTCTTTGACATCACCCTTGATAAATGACAATAACTTATTATATCAACTTTTGATTCAGACCTTGAACTCAGCACTACACCCTTACACCCAACCTGGCCACTTTAAAGATTGTTGGCTATGTGTACTCCCTAGAACTAAGTCACAATTTCCACTATAGCCTCCCTGGTGATACTACCAAGTAACCTTACCTCACCTTTTGTCAGCTGCCTTGACTCTGATGCTGCCATTATTCAATACCTTTTCTCTATCCCTCTTTTTGGTGTGGCAAACTGTTTGAAGACTTCCGGGACACGTTCTGTAGGACTAAGCTCTCTAGACTGCAATAGAACCACAACCCTTGATACTTCATCTCTACCATAATGCTCTGCAGTCCAAAACACATCAATTCTTTGTGGCACTCAGGTATATCATTGCCTACCCGCAAGGCTGGTCAGGAGTTTGCATGTTGGTACTCCTTTTCCCTGAACTAGAGGTAATCCAGGGAAACAAACCCCTGCCAATACCAGTTGTAGATATGATAGCTGCCCAATGCAAGAAGAAAGTTCAGGTTGTGCCACTCTTGGTCACTGCAGGAATAGCCATAGGTGCTGGTACTGGAATTGTAGGGATAACTCCTTCCATGACCCAATATAATAAGTTCACTTTCAAGGTTGACACCAATTTTCAAAAAAATGTCTGAAACCATGCTTATAATCCAGAAACAAATTCATTTTTTGGCAGCTGTGGTACTTCAGAACTGATGGGGACTAGATGGCTGACAGCTAAAGAAGGTGGCCTTTGCCTGTTCCTTCAAAAAGAATGCTGCTTCCATGTCAACCAACCCAGGAGAGTGAGAAATAAAATCCAAGAGCTACAATCAGACATGCAAAATTTCAAGGAATGTGAGACCTCCAATTCCTGGATTTTTGAAAACTCTATACGGAAGTAGATACCTCCTTTCATAACACCTTTCCTAGCCATCTTCCTGGTGTTATTATATTCACTTCCTACCTCATTAATCTTGTTTCTACATTCCTTCAATGACAAATACAAAAAATTTCTAACCAAACTATTAATTAGTTCCTGTTACAGCATTACCAGCCTCTATCCACAGAGGAGCCTGATTCAAATGTTTACCAAGTGGACCCCGATGGTGAAAGTCCTACACCCTGAAATTGATGATGTCCTTAGACAGCAGGAAGCAGTGTAAGAAATCTGACGCCTGTATTCTCCTTTCACCATCAGCTTCCCCTCTCCTTTTTTCTTCTCTTTATGATAAGAAAAAGAGAGGTATGTTGGCATCAAGATCTGGCTTTACAGTCAGGAACCAGCTTTACAGTTGCATATTTCCTGTGAACCCAGCCATGATGGTGACATCATCCATTGGCCGCAGGGTCCCACACATCTGTTGCCATGGCAATTGTCATACATTTACAGAGTCCACCTGGCTCACCTCCTACCTCTACATACATGCAGATACATCACAGCCTAAATAAAAAACAGAGACTCTTTTCTTTTCCTTTTCATTTCCTTTACCCACTTGTCCCTTTCCTTCACTGTAAAGCTCTTTCATATGGAACTGTACTTGCCTGGTGTGGCCTGTCCAGACTTGAACCATGTTCCTAACACAATACCCACATGTGCACATGTGAACTCTTACTACATGAACAAATATACTACAAACACACAGACAAGCACACACAGACACAGTACTAACTTGTGTTACAACATGAAGCAACTTAAATGTGTCTAATGAGTATCTAATGGAATAGAGAGAGAAGTGGAGATAGAAAACTGTACCCAAAGAGATAGTAATAAACATTTTTCAAACTTCAATATATCTGTAAGTCAGTTCCAGTGCTTTAAATAAACCCCAAGTAGGTAGAAAACAATAACAATATCTATAGATAAACCTCAACCTTGGAGTGTATAGGCAACAAGAAATGTCTTTTACGGCCAGTGAAATGGATCAATGGGTGAATGTACTTACTACCAAACCTGATATTCTGAGTTTCATTTCCATAACCCACATGATGAGAAGAAAGAACTCACTCCTTGTATTGTCCTTTGATGTTCACATGGGTATCATGGCACAAATGTACCTACATATTCACATAGACACACAAATACACACAAACACACATACACGCACACACACACACTCACATGCACACAAATGTACTTTTTAAAAAGCCAAAACTAAATCTTTTAAAAGCAAAGACAAAATGAAGACTTCAGGATATGCACAAAACCTGAATAAACTTACGAACAGCAAACCCACTACAAGAAACAAAAGGATGTCCTTAGGCAATGGGAAGCTGATATTATGTAAATAAGAAACATTCACAATGAAGAAGAAGGATGAAGATAAATATATGAGTTAAAAATTGTTCACATGATTCTCCTGCCACCTCTCTACCTTTCTGCCCACCTTTATCAGTCCTGCTGATCCTGAACCATACAGGATAGATTCCCTTCTTCTACCTATCTTCCCTGAATGCTGATTACTCTGGGGCACTCCCAGCTACTCTGGGCAGTCTGCTTTTCCTGGTGGACCCCAATTCACCCATCATCTCTTCAACCCCTTCATCAGACCTATGGATTCAGACCTGCTACTTGACACTGTACAATCTAAGGATACTCAGCAGAGGCACGTCACTCCAGGGTCATCAAGGTTGAGCCCTCTACCAATATCTACAACAACAGGAACATTCATGGACCAAAACTAAGCATATGGCTAAAGGCCTTCGAAAGAACACAGTCAACTAAAGCCAGAGCAATATGACATCTTCAGAGTACAGTGACCCTACTATAGAGTGGATAATCTAAAACAACTGAGGCACAAGAAAATGACCTCAAATGCAATGTTATAAAGATGATAGAGGACTTTCAAGAGGAAATAAATAAATCTATTAAATAAATAACAGGAAAATACAATCAAACATTGTGGTCTTTAAAGAGGAAACAAATAAATCCCTTAAAGAAAAGGAAAATACAGTTAAACAGGTGAAGAAAATAAATAAAACAGTTCAAGTTTTGAAAATGGAAATTGAAGTAATAAAGAAAATACAAACTAATACAGGAGATGGAAGAGAGAATGTAAGGCAAAAAAGATACAATAGAAGAAATTGATACAACAGTCAATAAAAACATTACATCTAAAAATTTCCTGACACAAAACATCCAGGAAATCTGGATACCATGAAAAACTCTAACCAAGAATAATAGGAATAGAAGAAGGTGAAGAGTCCCACCTCCAAGGACCAGAAAATATTTTCAACAAAATCACAGAAGAAAATTTCCCCAACTCAAAGAAAGAGATGCTTGTAAGCATACAAGAAGCTTATAGAACAACAATTTTACTGGACCAGAAAAGAAAATCATCCTACCACCTAATAATCAAAACACAAAATCTACAGAACCAAAAAGAAAAAAAAAAAGCAGAAAGGGAGAAAGAGACCAGTTAACATACAAAGACAGACCTCAGAATTACATGGGATTTTCTCAACAGAGTCTAAAATCTAGAAGGGCCTGGACAGATATCTTCCAATCTTTAAAAAAAAAAAAACCACAGATGCCCACCTAGACTTCTATAACAAGAAAAACTCTCAATCACTATAGGTGGAGAAAATAAGATATTTCATGACAAATCCAAATTTAAACAATATTTATCCACAAATCCAGCCCTACAGATAATAGTAGAAGGAAAATTGCAACCCAAGGAGGATAACTATATCCAAAAACACAGAAAATAAGTAACCATAATACCAGCAAATACTAGGGAAGTGTACACACACACACACACACACACACCATGACCACCCTCACCCCCACCCCCACCACCACCAACATCATCAAAATAACAGAAAGCAACAATCACTCATCATTAATATTTCTCAACGTCAGTGGACTCAATTCCCCAATAAAAAGACACAGACTAACAAAATGGATGCAAAACACAGGATCCATCATTCTGCTGCACACAAGAAACACACCTAAGCAATAAAGATAGACATCACCTCAGAGTAAAGGAGTAGAAGAAAAGTTTCCCAAGCAAATGAACCCAAGAAGCAAGCTGAAATAGACATTATAAAACTAACAAAATAGACTTTCAACCAAAATTAATCAAAAGAAACAGGAAAGAACACTTAATATGCATTAAAGGAAAAGAAATCTACCAAGATGGCATCTCAATTTAGAACATCTATTTCCCCAAACACAAGGGCACCCACATTTGTGAAAGAAATACTGCTAAAGCTTAAACCATACATCAAACCACACACATCAATAGTAAAAAACATCAACAACTCAATCTCACCAATGAAAAGATCATCTAGACAAAATCTACATGAGACATAATGAAACCAACCAACATTATGAATCAAATGGACCTAATAGGCATCTACAGAATATTTCACTGAAACACAAATGAATATACCTTCTTCTCAGCACCTCATGAATGCTTCTCCAAAACTGACCATACAGTTGGTCACAAAGCAAGCCTCAAACGATACATGAATATTGAAATAATACTCTGTATCTTATCAGACCACCATAGATTAAAGCTGGATTTCAACAACAAGAGAAACACCATAAAGTCTACTTACTCATAGAAACTGAACAACTATCTATTCTATGATCTCTAATTCAGGGAAGCAAGCAAGCAAGCAAGCAAGCAAGCAAGCAAGCAAGCAGGCAAGCAAAGGTTTTCTAGAATTCAATAAAAATGAAAGTACAACATACCCAAATTTATGAGACACAATGGAAGCAGTACTAAATGGAAAATTCATAGCACCAAGTGCCTCCATAAAGAAATTAAAAACTTCTCATACTTGCAATTTAAAAGTGTACCGAAAACTCTAGAAAAAAAGAAGCAAACATATCAAAGAAGAGTAGAAGGCAGAAAATAATCAAAATCAGGATAGAAATCAATAAGTTAGAAACAAAGAAAACAATACAAAGAATTAACAAAACTAAGACTGGTTCTTTAACAAAATCAAGAAGATACGCAAACCCTTTGCCAAACTAATCAAATGATATGGGAGAGATTATCAAAATAAACAAAATTAGAAATGAAAACAGAAACATAACAAGAGACACTTAGGAAATTCAAAGGATCAATAGATCTTACTTTAAAAGCCTGTACTCCACAAAATTGAAAAATTTCAACAAAATGGGAGTATTTTTTCTAGACAGATTCTAACTACTGAAGTTAAATCAAGATCAAGTAAACTGTTTAAAGAACCCTATAACACCTAAAGAAATGGAAGCAGTCATTAAAAAGTCTCAAATTAAAGAGTCCAGGCCCAGATGGTTTTAGTGCAGAATTCTACCAGACTGTCAAAGAACAGCTAATACCAATACTTCTCAAACTCTTTCACAAAATAGAAACAGAAGGAACTACAGAGACCCTGATACCTAAACCACACAAGGACTCAAGAAAGAAAGAAAATTTCAGACCTATTTCTCTTATGAACATTAATGCAAAACTACTAAAAAGATACATAAAAACAAACACTTGCTAAATGAACCCAGTAACACATCAAAAACATCATCCACCACAATCAACTAGTCTTCATCCCAGGGATGTAGATATGGTTCATCATACAAAAATCTGTCATTGTAGTCCACCTTAAAAAATAAAAAAACCTGAAAGTAAATAAACACATGTCACTTTCATTAGGTGCTGTAAAAGCTTTTGACAAAATCTAACACCCCCTTCATGTTAAAAGTCTTAGAGAGAGCAATGATACAAGGTGTATGAGTAAACATAACAAAAGTAATATACAGCAAGCCAATTGCTAACATTAAACTAAATGGAGAGAAATGCTTCCACTAAAATCAAGGATAAGACAAGGCTGCACACTCTCTCCCTATCTCTTCAATATAGTACTTGAAGTTCTAGCCAGAGCAACAAGATAACTAAAGGAAACTAAGGTGATAACAATTGAAAAAGAAGTAAAAGTATCACTATTTGCATATCATATAATAGTGTACATAAACAATCTCCAAAATTCAATCAGAGAACTACTACAGCAAAGTGACTGAATACAAAATTAACTAAAAAAACCCACTAGCCCTCCTTTATATAAATGATTAAGAAATTAGGTAAACAACACTTTTTACAGTAGTCATGAATAATATAAAATATTTAGGTATAACTCTAATCAAGCAAGTAAAAGACCTATATGACAAGAACTTCAAATCACTGAGGAAGGAAATTGAGAAAGATATCAGAAGATAAAAAGATTTCCCATGCTCATACATCAGGTAAGATTAACATATTGAAAATGGCCAACTTACCAAAAGCAATTTGCAGATTCAGTACAATTCCCACCAAAATTCCAACACAATTCTTTTCAAAACTTGAGAGAGCAAATCTGAACTTCATATGGAAAAACAAAAAACCCAAGATAGCCAAAACAATCTGGAACAATAAAGAACTTCTGGACGTAATACCTTCCCTGACCTCAAGCTGTACTACAGAGCAGTCATGAAAAAACCCTCATGTTATTGGTACAGACACAGACAGGTGAGTCTATGGAATCAAACTGAAGACTCTGAAATAATCCCATACACCTATGGACACTTGACATTTTATTAGTTTTTTAATTAATTATTTTATTTATTTACATCCCAATTGTTGCCCCTTTCCTGTCCCACCTCCAATACAATGAAAAAAAAAAGCATCTTCAGCAAACGGTGCTGGTCTAACTGGATATCTGCATGTAGAAGAACACGAATAGATCCATATCTATCACCTTGTGCAAAACTCAAGTCCAAGTGGATCAAAGACCTTAACATAAAACTAGATACACTACATTTGATAGAACAGAGAGTGAGGAATAGCCTTGAATTCCTTGGTACAAAAGACAAGTTCCTGAACACAACACCAGGGACCTGGGATAGGGGAGAACCCCAAGAATCAATGGGGGTGACCTTAGCTGTGGTCACAGCATTGGAGATATGGAGCTGGAAGAGACTACCCTGTGTATCTACCCATTCACAAAACTTTTGACCCCAAATCTATCCTGTCTTCAAGAAATGTAGGGATGGGATATGGAGCTGAGACTGAGGGAATTGCCAAGCCCTAACTGGCCTAACTAAATACCTGCCCCACGGGTAAACACAAATCCCTGACACTATTAATAATACCCTGTTATGCTTGCAGATAGAAGTGTAAGCAGGAGTAGGAGCAGTAGTCAGTATGCAGAGAAAATAAAATATAAAATAAAATAAAGAATAAAATAAAAGTTTTCCACATATAGCAGTACATCTTCATGGAGTTCAGCATGTTATCTTCAAACATATACAGGTGAATCATGTCCATCACCCAGATTTGATTCTGACACTTTTCCCAAGAGCTAATAATCTCTATTATACTTCCTAGTGGAAGCCCGAGGATGGAAGTAAATATTCTACAAAAATTCCCATCAGATTTTATCTAATAGCATAAACAAACACACAATCAGAAAACTCCACAAATACTATCACCAAGTGAAGCTTTTTACAAACAACATTTATTTACTTTAATGAACTTTTGTTAGAGAACAGAAGAACTGTACTTTCCAGTCTACACACTCCTCTTCTAGACACCACATTTTCAACATCCTGCAGAACACTGACACTTTGTCAAAACTGATTAATGGACCTTGCGACATCATTCTTAGCTGCATTCAGGGTTGGCATAAGGATAACTTGGTGTCATGGGTACAAATGCATAAGGTTGTATTTCCTTCTTGAAGGCTGAATAATATACCATTGTTCACATACTGATGCCTTTATTCCTTCCAGGTTGTTTGTGTTATTAGTGAAGGGCAGTTACCAAAATCCCACAGTTGTAATGCTCAGTATAGGAGCACTCAGCAGTTTCTTATACAATAGGCTGTTCAGCAGGACCTTTTGGTGATGTGTGCAACTTCTGTGCTGTGATTTGTTTTCTGTTTCCTCATCGTACATAATTTATTCCATGTATTCCTGTTTTCTTCTAAGAAAGACATGGATTAGGTGTTTATTTTCTGGGCCCCGCCCACCACCTTTTTCTTTCACATCACTCCTTTGTTGTGAATTTCTTTTGTCCTTAACATGTGGATTGACTGCCTGCCTTGCCCTTTCTCCTTTCCTTGAAAAATGTTTAAAAGCGACTTTTCTAATATGGAGTATAGGTGTCTCTTGTAACATTTATCCATCGCTGTCTTGTTGCTTAGACTTTCTAAATGTTTTCTAGCAAGAGTTTACTGAGACTTCCTAAAATCTGCTAGCAATATCACTCTGACAGTTGAAGAACTGAAAAGATACCAAACTTTGTTCGAAGCAATGGGAACACATGACTTGAGTTACCAATGATTTCTGCAAAGTCTTTTATTTATTTAATTTTTTATTATTTGATTTTACCTATTGACTTAATACCCTTCTAATTGCCTCCCTCCTGATCACTTCTTCCCAAAATCCTCCCCTGACCTCCTACTTCCCAGAGTGGATGGGGGCTGTCCTGGGTATCCCTCCACTTTGACACTTCAAGACTCTTTATGGCTAGGTGCTTCCTCTCCCACTGAGGCCAAATAAGGCATCCTAGGTGGAAGAATATATCCCATGTACTCCAACTATCAATGATTTCTGGAAAGTCTTAACTCAACTTTGGATTATTAACATCTTTTTTTGCCTGTCATCTGCCAAAACAACTCAAGGAGTGTGTAGGTGTCTCCTGCTCACCAACATTGTCCAGATTCATTATTAAGATTGTGAAAGAAAGACCTAAAACTGTCAGTGGCCCTCAAGGTAGAGATGGTGTCCCAGACGGTGGTGACTCTAGGACTGTATAGGAGTTGAGTGAATTGCGTTTTGTGTAATCTGCTGTGAAATTCTAGTTCCTGGATTAATGTCAGAAAATGTGAAATTATTGCTATGTTATTTAGCATTATGAAACTGCCATCCTCCCATGTATGTTTGCACAGTAAGACTTGATCTAGGGCTCACCAGTGAGAATTACAGTCTTACTTCTAGTGCTCATATTTCACATTGACCCCAGTAGGCAGGCACAGGCTCAGACTCTGCAATCTGACATCTCAAAATCTGAAATCCTTTCAAAAGTATGACTTGCCTTTTGTTTCCTAATTTTCAAATATCTTCTCTCCACAGAATGGCTGGGAACTCTGAACTCATGATTCTTTCCCAAGTGCTGTCACGGAGGTGGTGGGATTATACAGACTCCCAATGGAGTAGCCTCTGAACAGGTAGATACTGTATTCCTATACTTGGTTGTGCCAGTCTAGACATGGGAGGTGAAAATCATTCTTTTTCCAGTATGGAATGTACAAGAAGGGATGATATGGGGTCCAGGGCACAGATTGGGGTCTGACAACCACTTAGAATTTAAGTGTGATCATAAACTGTGAATACAGAGGAAGCCATGAGTGTGTTCAGTCCTGAGTAAATGTCTGCTGTTGACATGAATATGCCATGCCAAGGGCCATTTCCCTAGACTCATGGGAAAATGGCAGCCCCCTCCTCTGAGGTGAGTCTCAAAGGAATGTTGACGCCTTCCTCTTGTCCATGTGCTGACGATGTTATACAGTGTATACAGGAAAATATCCACCATAGCTTACTCTCCCTAAATGTTTATGGCCTGAAGACTTACCCTGTAGAGAGTGTTTCTAGAGAGGTTAGCTTAACCTGTCCTGTCTATCCATCTGTACACCATAAACTCTGCATCTTCGTCTATCTGTATGCAATAACCCCACCTCCTTGCCTATCTATATGTAATAGCCTTGCCTCTTTATCTGTAAATAATAACCCCACCTTCTTGTCTGTGTCTGATAACCCAGTCTCTTTGTCTATCTGTATGTAATAACCATGCCTTCCTGTTCCACCATATGTGATAACCCTGCCTCCTTGTTTCTCTGTATGTGATAACCCTGCCTCCTTGTCTCTCTGTATGTGATGACCGTGTCTCCTTGTCTCTCTGTATGTGATGACCTTGTCTTCTTGTCTGTGTGTGATAACCCCTCACCCTTGTCTGTTCATATGTGATAACTGCCTACTTGTTCATCTGTATGCAGTAGCCCCACACCTCTCTGTTCAACTTAATATAATAAGGACACAGAATCTAGAGTGCTGAGGTTTCTTTATCAGAAAGCACAGTGTACCTGATCCCTTCTTTTTTGTGCGTCTGTTTGTCTGTGTTTGTCTTTTCATCCTCTCATTATCCAAGTCAGAGTAAATCCCTGGAAGATGTGCATAGACACAAAAATAAACCGTTCAGGAATGTGAAAGAGCAGGCACCCTCTGAAGGCGAGTGCAAATGATGCCTTCTACTGCTCCATGGGGGTGGGAATTTGGAGTTCAGTGCAGAGGCTGCTCCACCTGTCTGTGATGCTGGCTTCTGCAGCACTACTGGAAGCTGGAGCCCTGGACAGATGGGAGATTTATTTTGAAAGAAGAGCTGGAAGCATCTGCTGTACACAGAACTGTTAGCTGTTAGCTAAGAATAAGAATCACCTTAACAACATTAAGAGAAACGTTTAAGGAACATATCTGCTTTCTCGTCCTCATCATTTTGCTTTAATTTGCTGTATTTTATCACCACCTAAAGCTTTACAGATTTTCTCCTTTGTAAAGCCCTTTGCTGCATTCTTTATGCTTCCATACCTAACACTGTGTTTCATCTGACAACAACCTTTGGACCAAAGCAATGCAGATTTTTCTGATGCTAATTTGTATAAAGAAATAGAACTTCAGAGAGAGTGAAATGTCTGTCTCATGATCACCTAGAAAGCATGCCATAAATTCTCAGGTTGTTCTTCTGCAGTGTAGCTCAGCCCAGTCTGGTAGAAGCAGATTTGATGAAGAACCTTTACTTTGTACTCTGCCTTTCTTCAGCGGTACATCATCCCTCAGTATTCTGTTTTCTGTTACCTCATAAAAAAGGGGGGTTTATATTGCTCTCAGTTGTGGAAGCTCAAGGACCTGATAGGGACACTGGTGAGGGACAGATTACATGGTAACAGGAGCTTATAATGTGATTCACAAGACCTGAGTCAGCCTGAGATAATAATCTTTGTGACAGAACTAGCCAGTGGGCCCCTGAGAATTACTACATTCCTTTTGCAGCAGCGTCTTATAACTTTCCAGGCTACAGTCCTTAAAGGTCCTACCACCTCTTAGCATCACTGCACTGGGGCCAAGCTTCCAAAACATGAGACAGTTATATTAAAACCACAGTGAGCCCTCATTTCTTCCTGACTTGGAACCTCTTTTTGTTCCAATTGTTAGAGCTGTTGGAGCCAGAACTAGTTTCTCATTTTTTGAAACTCTGAAGACCTAGATAGGACTGCTTTGCAAAGAATATAGACATGGAACTCATGGGGCTGATCCTCTACTCTGACAGTAGAATACTTGCCTAGCATTCATGAAGCCTCAGATCTGATCTCTGGCACCAATAAACTGGGAGTCGCATCACAGGCCTGTAGTCCAGCACCTGGGTGGCAGAGGCAAGGAGATCAGAAGTTGAAGATCAACTTTTGCTACATAATGAGCTAATAGGCAGTTTGGGCCACATGAGACCCAGTCTCCAAACAATCAAACCCCTCCACAAAGCAAGCAAGCAAGCAAGCAAGCAAGCAAGCAAGCAAGCAAGGAAACAAACAAATAAGCAAATGCCTCAAAACACCTGTAATTCACAAAATAAACCATCAGAAAATACTCCTTGAGTTGTTGGAAAATTCCACATGGAGAATCTAAAGTAGACAGTGATGCTCACAGATGAGAATTTGGGGGTGAAGGTTGAAACAGTAAGGATACTTTAACAATTAATGTACCTTGAAGAAGTTAAATACCACGAGTCTGACTTAGTCATCATGATGTCCTGGTCTCTTGCTCTGAGGTAGTCTCTGCACAAAAATCCCACGTTTTCCAGAAATGTCCTGTTTGTGATTCTGTCTTCAAGCAGAGAAAGACAGCTTTTGTTGTTGTTTGTTTGTTGTCAGAAGGTGTGGTAGATAAGTCAGAATAACAGTTTATGAATCATATAGTGTCTTGCCTAATTGCTATTAATTCTACTGTTTAAGTCACTTAACTAAGAGTTACTTAGTACTACAACCCCTCCCCCAAACTCTCCACAGAGTATTTTCTGATTGTTTATTTTGTGAATTACAGGTGCTTTGAGTTGCTTGCTTGCTTGCTTTGTGGAGGGGTTTGTTTTGTTTGCAGACTGGGTCTCATGTGGCCCAAACTGCCTTAAAGCTCATTATACAGCAAAAGGTGGTTTTCACCTTCTGATCCCCCTGCCCCTGACATGCACTGCACACACGCTACAATAATGCTCAGCATAGACTTAGGGTGAACATCATCCACTCTGGCTCTCCTGTGCTCTAAAGAGTCAGCTGGTCACCAGGAACAAAGCAGGATGAGTTCTCCGAAGGACTTTATTATTTTCCTCTCCCAAACCTGTCATATGTACCTTCCGAGTGAGACCTCGTCAGGATGTTTGTCATGGTTAGCTAGCTGAAAAAATATAGACTCACCAGGGAGAAGGGTCTTGGACATGCTTCTGGAGACGATGTTGGGTATCTTAATTGGTGTGGGAAAGATCCATTTTTACTTTGGGGAAGACCTTTCCCTGAGCAGGGGACCCTGGACTTTCTATCTAAAGTGCAGACAGGAATCTGAGCGCTGGCAGGCATGGATGGCTTCGTTTCTGCTTCTTAATTAAAAGAAAAACGTTTGTTTAATGTGCGTGAGTGTTTTTTCCTCTATCTCTGAGCCACATGTGTGCAGTGCATATAGTGGCCAGAAGAGGGCATCAAACCCTTGGGACTGCAGTTACAGGTGGTTTTGAGCCACCATGTGGATGCTGGGAATTGAACCATGGTACTCTGGAAGAGTAGCAAGTGCTGTTAACTGCTGAGCCACCTCTCTAGCCCCACTCTCTTCATCTTAACTGTAGATACATGAATGAAATTTATGCCTATATTAAAGACCCCAGCATGTGATCTGAGCACGTCTGTGCACTGTATTCCCTGTGATGGTGAGAATGGCGCTGAGTGGCACAGAGGACAGACGTGAGGCTCACAACGGTCGTGTGGCCAGGATGGCAACAGGAGGCAATGTGAATAAGCTGACATGCAGGCACTGACTAGAGCTTGTCAGGCAAAGGAAAGGCATTGCTAGAATGATACAAGCTTGACTTTGGCTTGGTCACACCTGTAAAGGATGACATTCCTGTTCATCCTACAAATAGATGTGAGATGAGAAAGAGAAGCAAATAGCTGAGCAGCCTCCTGTGAGTGATGCAACCTACCATGTCTAATTCCCACCATGTGACACTCCAACCACAGAGATAAGGGTGGGCAGGAGTTCGTGCCTGGCTGGCAGCTTATGATATCTCTGTTTTCCTTTGCTTGGTGTAGAGTCACAGATTATGATGCATAAGATTTCCTTTCTTCCCAACAGGCACTTCTCTGTGCTCTTTGGAACCTTGGATGTGATTCCCTAGACTTCCTTTCTCTGTACTTTTTCTCATCACTGTCAACAGCAGGGACTTACTGATTAGAACGTATCATACCCATTTGGACTGAGATTGTAAAGGAACCTAAGCCTAGCTGTCATGGGCTGGCATGGCTTGCTCTTATGGAATTCATTGCTAACTCTTTTGCAGGCACTCTTTTTGTGGCTGACTGGTCTCAGCATCTCACTGCTGATGACATCTCATGTTATTCCAGAGCTGACCAGTTGTCTGAATCCAAAACTGTCTCACTCCCCTGAGGATAAGCCCCACAATACACCCTCATGTTCTTAAACAAAAGAAAATTGCAGGGTTCCATGGGTTAAAGGACACCAGGAAGGAATTTATGGAAAATATTGTCCTCTCTTTTCTGGCTCCTCCCTCTGTTGAGTGACTGGGCATTGTTCTTCAAGGGAGGTGTGGCAGACAGGCATCTTGTTTGCACAAATGAATCCTCCTGCACAGAGGGAACCAGTCTTCCTGCAGGGTGAAGAAAGCAATGCTCACTTCCTACTGACAGACAGAACCCAGCCAGTAGGGTCTTCTGCAGAACACCTAACTGTGGGCTGCTCATTCTGCATTGTTCCACAGCCCAGACTGTTTCCTTGGAAAGTTAGACTGCCCTTGGCAAACCCAACTTCTCAATCTGTTGTCTTTTTAGAGTTTGCAGATGTAAATCCAAGTTCACACCTGGAGAGGAAGTCTTTTAGTGCAATAGGGTGTGCTGCAGCTTTAATATGTCGTCAGTTCTTTAATAATGGCTTTTACCTACGACATTCAAATCATATGTTTGTTTTTATTTAAAGAACGGCTCTCAGCTCTGGTGAGATATTAGAATCATTCAGAACAGGTTAAAAAAATAAACAATCAATCAAAAAAATAAAAAATCCAAACCTCAAATCAAAACAAAAATGCATGGATTTTGTCCAAACATCCTTAGAGTTGATCTGAATGTGCTTTGATTACATTTTCATTTTTCTCACGAGACCTGCCACCATCTGTGTAATGCAGCTGATAGGAAGACATTGGGTACCAGTGTATGATGCTCCAGGCTTTGGGCACACACCACTGAACCATATCTGGGCCTGTTTCAGAATCCCAAATTCAAATTTCTTATGTTAACAGAAAAAATATGTACATCTCCTCATTCATTGAATTTGTTCATTGAAATACAAGAAAATAATATACTTTGAAGTGTAGTTTGAAACACACTGAAGCATGTGTATCTATGATTTGGTAGGTCCACAGTCATCTCTTTTATCTTGGGCGGGAATGGGGGCATCCTCATGTGTCCCAGAAGTTATCATAGTTGGGTTCCTATATAGACCTGTAGGTGGAGTTGTGAGTTGCCTGTACTAGGATTCTTTGGCACCTGCAGAGGCCCAGTGTGGGCTTTGGTCTTTACATAAGTGACTCCTCTACTTTACACTCTGGCAGCCAGACGCAACCCTGACCTTTAACAAGTAGCTTGTTTCCTTGACATTTTCTCAAGTTCCTAGTTCCCTGCAGACTCGGTGGTCTGCAAAGGGCAGGGAGGAGTGTGCTCACCCCCACACCTGCTGTCTGAGCAGGCCTGTCCACAGCCTGCGGTCTTTGTGGGCTTCTCTGATCACACTACTCCTGTCCCTAGTCAAAGTGTGCATCTTCTCAAAGGGCTGCAGTTATCCTGTGTGGCACGTCACTGTCTCTCCTGTATTTACTCAGAAAGGAGGAAGAGAAACAGAGGAAGAGTCAGTACCTTCTCCAAAAAGCCAGCAGCAGAGAGATGAGGAACTTCCCTGGTAGGGCTCTGTCTCCAGTGAGAGGAGAGCAAAGGATGTGACAGCAGCCGTAAGCTGAATGTGGCGAATGTTGGTGTGCCACAGTGGATGGGACCAAAGGCACCTATGTTCCACTCCAGTATCTGACAGCAAAATTCAGAGCACCTACATCAGTTTCAGTTACTTATAGATGCCAGAAAACCTTAATGCTGAACACTGGTACTTATGCTTATGACAAGAAAGAAGAAACAGCTCTGCAGTTTATTTGAATTAATGCAAGAATATTTAAAAACGTACACATTTACACACAAGTGTATGTTCTGTTATATAAACAAGTAATTAAAAATACATTACATTTAATTTTGCTTAAATTAGTATAATAAATTATATTTATATTTAAATAATATATTTTAAATTCATATAACTAAATTAATAGTAAAAATATACTGTTTAATTGTATATTTATACATGATATATATTAATGTGTCAAGTGTAAGAGAACTAACTGGAAACATGATAGGAACTAATATCTGTATATTAATGTTATTTTTTCAGGAAGGTACTTTGGTAGTCCTGGAAGCAGGCCAGCTTCCCACCCTCACACAGGGGTAGTGATCGCACCGTGATGTATATCAGGTACCTTTTTCATTCCTAGTTTTGTGCTTTTAAGCAAGGTGCTTTTCTTTGCACCAAAGAGGATTTACATTTGGTAGGCTGGGGTCAACTTGCCTGAGAAAACTTTTGTTCCAGCCTGTCAGTGTGGAAAACATAGAGTTGAGGATACACGTGTGTGAGGACTGGGTTATCTAACACTCTGTGTATGGACAACATAAAAGGCAGAACAAATAGATGCCTTCTATGCAAAGTATGTCTGTGGTCGTCCTTCAGAGCACATCATTGTATTTGGGTACTTTGCAGAGTGTGGAAGAGGGAAATAACATTAGCGAGCTGTCTCTGCACTGGGGCATTCTGCTGGGAGAACAGTGGAAAGACCCTCTCCTTTCCTTTCACAAGTTACTGTGCAGTTTTCTTCTGATCCTGGGGCTACACTGTATATATCTTGTACTTTCTGTAGGCATGCTCTGCTGAACCAGCTTGTGGTAGAAAACATAGGGAAGGAGGTGGGGTGTGTCAGCAACCATCCTCCAGCTTCCAGGGGACTTGGCCTGAGCGGGGCATGTGTGCTAGCCATTGCCTGACATAAGCATTAGAGAGGGCACAGGAGCAGAGTGGGAGTCTTTGATAAAGTGCCCAGATGTTTTCTGTCAAGGCTGTACCTGAAGGAGTCAGAAGGGTGTCCAGCACATGGACACGAGTACTTTCTCAGATTCATCTTTACAGTTTTGAGAAGAAAAGAGGTGCAAACATGCAGGATCGGTGTATGCTCAGCGGGGCACCAGGTGAGATCTGTCTTTGTGTGTTAATTTACCTTCCCTGTCTGGTGAATGTGGATCCCATTAGCTTTGAGGTTGTGGACAAGTTGCTTAACTGCCTCCCAATTTGATTTCAAAGGTAAGAATATAAATCCACAAGGAAAACATATGTCATAGGAGGAGGCAGTTATAAAAGCTGATTTAATTAAAGATACATACAATTCAGGATTCATCCTTTGGAATGAAGCTGGGTTCCATCTTCTTCCTCAATAGTGGCACATCTTCTCTTCCTTCTCTGCAAATTGGGGATAATAATAGTTCTATTTGGCAGGATTTTCTTTCCTGTTATAAATAGATGGCTTCAAATCCAGGAAGCACTCAGCTAGTGTTCAGCAAGCTTTAACTTTAATCCTAACAATTATTATTTTTCAGCAAAAGTATCAGCCATATGTGAGCAAGGTGCAATTCAGATTGAAATTTTTCTCTAAGCTTACTTTTTTATTTTTTTGTGAATTTTCATTGGGTTTCTTATATAGAAAAAGCCTTATTATGTAGGCCAGCCTGTTCTCAATAGCTTTATCCTCAGGACTCAATCTCCCAAGTAGCTGGAACTATGACATGTGTCATCAAACTTAGCATTATAGGCTTAATTTTGAATTAGGGAATTCTTTGTAATGCTTTAAATTGAGAGTGGGTTGCTATTGCTATATTTGAAATTTGCAAATGAAGTGAGAATGTGTTGATACCTTATATTAAACAATTTCAGACTTGCATAATTAAAATCTCCATGATTCTAATTTGCAAAAGCTATGAGTAGCTATGCATCTCACTAGATGAGTATTAAATGTGCTAATGTCGGCTAGTCATTTAGCCTAGGGCCTGACATTATTAATGGTAATGATCTCTAGCAGATCTCAGAGTGGACACTACACATAGGAAGAATGCCTATTTCTCTCTCCCATGACATCCCACTATAATTTACCAGTACTTGACTGTCTTTCTGGTTTAGTGCAGAAAGTGAACAGGAGAGAAGACCTTGCTGACTCCTGTCACCATAGACCCATGTCAGGAGGTGTTTCAGAAAACTAGGGTAAAGTTGAGAACTCCGTTGAACTCTCTTCTTGTCTTACTCCAGGAGATACTGATTGCCTAGGATGTTCTTACCTTGAGAGCTTGTTTGGATGTTTTAGCAGGCGATCAAAGCTACTTGTATACCCTCAACAAAGACCCGTCTTCCTCTATTCAGGGAAGATCATCTTCTTGGACAGAACACACAGCGTCAGGAGGGACAGACATGGAGTGGAGAGGGAGGAAGTGGACACCCGTCTAGCCAGCCAGATCAGACACGTCAACCCTGACCATCAATGTGATGACAGATGTCACAGCCAGATCGTCCTCACATCCATGGATGTTCTTATCTTTAAAACAACAACAACAAAGCATGTGGAAGAATGTAGAAGATAATAAAGTTGTCAGGGCTCCTGGTTCATCACATGATGCCTCTAACTCATGGATGTCAGTTTTGATAAGGCAGATTCTAATATTAACCTATTTACTGAGGATAAAAGTCAGCTGAGAGTTTATACAGAACCAAAAAATGAGTCTTGTTTGCCTGTCTAGAACAAATTCATATTTTCTCTGTGTGTCAGTCAATGCCTACCTGACTATATCTATATTAGTTGTTTTCCTTATTGTTATAACCACATTTCTGACAAGAACCAACATAAGAGAGAAAGATTGACTTTGGATCATGGTTGAAAGGTTAGTTAAGTTTCTTATTGTTGTGACAAAATGCCCAAAAGGAGTAACTTAGGCCGTGTCATCCAGCCTTAGTTATTCTTCTCTGGAAGCTGCTTTATAGACAAGACCAAAGGCTCCTCAATTCTATTTGAGTTTACAGTAAAGATTAGCCAAGATAAGAATATACAGTCCACTGTGGCGAGAAGGCACGTAGCAGGACTAGGTCTTGGCTAGATCTCTTCACCTGTATCTCTGTAGAACTGGAAGCAGAAAACCTTCCGTGTCTCCAGTTTCTGCTCCATTTTATTCTGGTCTTGTGAGCTCCCATCAGAATAATGCATTAAGCTCTGTTTATATCTAGGACTTCCCTAGTCTGTGGCTCTAAACACTTCTATGTCACTCTGAAAGCAGTTCTGTGAGGCTCTGAACTATATAATCATACACTTGCATCCACAACCAACTTCCACAACCCAACTTCTTGTTGTCAACCTTCTGTGTTAGTTATATTACCATTTCTGCAATCAAATGCCAGGCAAGAAGCAACTTAAGGGAGGAAGGCTGATGTTTGGCTATGGTTTGAGGGTATAGTCTATGGAAGAAGAAAGGGATGGTATAGAGTTCTGTTATTTTTTTCTCACGTCATCACATCTCAGCAGAACAGAAAGTAGAGTTGAGACAGGAGGCATGCTTGTGCTGTATACATGAAAGCTCATACTCTCAGAAATATACTTCCTTTAGCTAGGTGCCAGACACCAAAGGTTCCAGAAACTTCCCAAACAATGTCACCAGCAGTGGGAAAATATTTTCTACCTATATAATAAAACTAAAGGTATAAGACAGTGAAAATTAGAGATTAATATAAGCCAACAATGCTTAGAAAATATGAACATTAGCAATTGCTTCTTCCGTAACTTATCTCTGGGAGGCTGACATGATATGCATCATTTTGAAAGCAAAACAGCTCTCAAATGCGCACTTGTTTATTTATTTAAGGAGTCATTTTGTGTTTCTCTATCACAATCTAGGTGGAAATACATTTTACCTGGGGCTATAGTAATACTCTAATGCATTTTCTCATCTGTCAACCACTTCAAGCTAGGATGCTGGCCTCATCATGCTGTGGTAACAGTGCCACAAGGGGAGTGAGTCTGAGTTGCTTACCTCATGTGTGGACTGGAAGCACAAAGCTATGGCTCAAGGGAATATTTACTTGTTCCATGGGTACAGCCTGACTACAAAACTGCCCAACCTTGATCAGGTCCATGTAAACATTAAGTCACAATGAATTGGCCAGCTTACAAAGAGATGCTGGAAGATACTCTGTTGGGTGGTCCTGAGGCTAGAGCCATGTGAACAGTGTGCTGCTTACCTCTTCCCCATCATGACTGTTTCCAAGTGTGGTTCCTTCAGAATGAGAACTCAGAGTTTGTCCACAGGGAAATGGCCCCATGGTCCTTCATCTCACTATCCAAATTTGTGTTACTGAAACCACTCTCAGAGCAAAGAGCTGTGATCAAGAGAACTTGTCTTTCTGAAGGATGGTTGGCTTGGTTTTAACTTCTGCTGAGATTTTGATGAATTGAAACATCAATTTTTAAAGACAACCTGAAACTTGGGTTCCAACAGTGGAGCATTAATCTGTGCAGTTTTCGTCTGAGAACAGCTCTCCATTGTAACTTTTAAGACCTCTGTGCATGTCTTGACTTTCCAAATCCAGAGATTAAACAATATATGTGACTATCAGGCCTCACTGAGTGTTACCAAGTAACTTTCTCACACACTCCATTGTGACCTGACATAGATTTTAAGAAACATTTTCAGACAACTGAGTGTAATAGAAGGCAATCTTGAAAACTAATCCCGAAAGTCATGTTTCATTAACATCTTTGGTGACAGTAGACAGGAGTGGTGACAGAGTGTTATTTCACTTACAAAATCAGACAGAAAATGAAATTCTCATTGTGTAGCATCTGTATTCTTAGGCGTAAGTGTTCTAAGCTTGGTTTTTAAAGCCAAGGGCACCAGCCCCTGGGGAAACATTAAATTGCCAGAAAAAGGAAAATAATTAGCATTACTCCTTGTAATAGGACTGAATAAAGATCCTCACACAAGAAGAGTGGCCTCTCTATTAGGTAGCTCTGAGCTGTCATCCTGACGGCTGCTACAGCACTGCGCTCCTCCTAAACTCCTGGCTTTCTCTGTGTTTAGATAATCACAGCTCAGGTTATGGATATGTGTGCTAAGGCAGTGCAGTGATCAGAATATAACCAGAGAGGGAAGCAGCTCAACATCCAGGCTTACTGGAAGGCTAGGCAGGAGTCTACCCAGCATTCCTTAAACTCCTATGGCATTAAGGGAAGCATCTCACTCTTAGGACCATACTGTACTACCTTGACTTAAAATCTCATCTTTGCCATTTACTGAGGATGATTTGCTAAATATATTAAACCTCTTGCCTAAAACATGGCCAAAACAACATCTATTTCAAAATTTTGTTTTGAGAAATTACATTTAATTTATAAGTTACATAGTGCCATACTAACATACCTATGTTTTAGTTGAATAGGCAGATTATCTATAATCATATATAAATGAGATATTTATGTACATACAGTATTTATAATATTTACTTAGTTGATAATACATAATTGACCTAAACATTTTCATTGAATAAGTTTAAAAACCACTTGGAATAAACTTAGAAATCACTATAAAAGAGATTTCCCCTGAGCAGTAACCAGATGTAGACTAGCGCATCTTGATCAGCAGAGACCAATAAGCTATTGCTGTTCTCTTTATCTATACACATCGATGCTAAAATCCACAAGGCAGAAGAGAGCCATGTGTTGTTTCCACTTAAAAAGAAAGCAAAACAACAACAGCAGCAACAACAATAGCAACAATAAAACCTCAAAAAACAATCTCAGCACAATGAAAACCTGCACTAAGTAAGTGCTGGTGTGGATTACTTGTTATTTTATTCTAGAGTGCGCCTGAGTAAAACCCACTAGTAGTTCTTACAGGGTCAAGGTGAAGCTTATACATGGTAGATTGAGGATTTATACAGGGTTTAACTGAAGTAGCATTTCAGTACTGTAAGAACAAGTGTCATCTGATCAGGAAACAACAACAACAGCAAAACAATTACTTCAAATTACTTACTTTATTAACAAGACTCCTCACCATCTTTAAATTGTAGAACGTTTAATTGACAAAAAAGTCACAACAATGTATAAAGTAGCTATTATTTATGCACAAAGTATATTTTCTTTTCTCTTAATATTTTTATTTGTTCTTTGGTAATTCCACACATACATACAAGGTATTTTGATCATAACCAATCCTTATATCACTCTTCTAACTCCCTTGGACTCCTTTGATCACAGTACCTTCCCAACTTCATAAGCTTGTCTCTTGTTTTGTTTTGTCAAATGATCCCATTGATTAGTTCTGCCTATATGTCCCTCTGTGAGGGGGGGTGTCATGCACTGGGTCATGGCTAACTTATGAGTGACTACATCCTCATAAAAATGAGAGAAAAACTCCTTCCTCCAGCAGCGAAGAGTTTTATGCCTACAGGTGCTGTCTCATGAGTTCCTCCACCATTCGTGTTGGAATTTTCACTGACTTTCTTTCTTTTAGGAGTGGGGAAGGTAGCCACAACTGCTGAGTTCAACAGTGCAAGCAGCCATATGATGTCCAGAAGTCAGCAGTTTCCACTGCCCCACTCCATTCTTCAGAATGTACTGTATTCCTGCGCCTTCTGTGATACTCACCTCACTTCAGGCAGAGTACACACGCACAGACTCTTATTCTCAGTACACTGTCTAGTTAGGAATTTCTGCTCAAACTGTAAAAAGAACTTTCCATAACTGATCCAGTTAGAGCATTAATCTAAGGGTATAAGCATACATGTTTAGAAGGAAGTTTAAAAACATAGCCATTTAGCCAAGGGACAATAGTAAGTTTACTCTATAACCGGCCATGGGCTTTTGACCAGGATTACAGTACCAGACATGAAATTCTCTCTTGTGCAGTCAGCTTCAAATCCAGTCAGAGAGATGTTAATAAGTTATACTGTGGCTAACATTTGTGTTTTCAACTCTTAAAAGAGTAAATTCTATCCTTTTCACCTATGGGTCAGGTTATTGATAACAAATGGACTGCAGCAAGAATGTGCTTTGTGGAATGATTTGAGTGGCGTATGAAGCACCTCCATTTCTCTTTTTCTTTCTTTCTTTTTTTTTTTTGACTTGGTTTTTCAAGACAGGGTTTCTATGTGTAGCCCTGGCTGTCCTGGAACTCACTCTGTAGACCAGGCTAGCCTCGAACTCTCGAACTCAGAAATCCTCCTGCTTCTGCCTCCCAAGTGCTGGGATTAAAGGTGTGCCCCACCAGTGCCTGGCAGCACCTCCATTTCTCAATGGCAGATCATGGGAGAATAGTACAAATGATCAAAGTCATAAGAGAGGCATTAAACTGAATTAATGGAGAATGTGATAACAGATGTTCTCATTAATATTTATCACTATGAGTCTGGTAGTGGTGGCTCATGTCTTTAATCCCAGCCCTCCAGAGGTAGACATAGGTGGATCTCTGAGTTCAAGGCAAAACTAGTCTACAGAGAGTTATAGGAAATTACACAAACACTGTCTCATAAACCAACCAACCAACCAACCAATAAACAAACAAACAAACAAACAAACAAAATGATTGATAACTCTGATGTTGGCAGAATGAACTGTTGGTCATATAATTTCTATGATCGGTTTAATGGCCATCTTTAGAGTTTCAGAATTTATAAAGCCTATTGAGTGTCATTGGAAATCAATGGCATCCCTCTGTTACCAGCCAGAGGTATAGAATTCTAGATTCTAGTTGATTGTGTTGATACATGTGCTTTTTCTCTTTACAACTGGCATGATAGCATGACAGACTAATTCAAGTTACTTAGCTTTGTCTTATTTTCTTTGATTATTTTGACTCAGTTACATGTCATAGAATGTGGATCAAATTGCAACACCATTACTAAAGATCTATTCTCACATTATCTTAAAAAGATCAATTGAGAAATGGAGCTTGTTACTATAAAATTTTTAAGCAGATCCACTTACTTTTAGATTAATATTAAATTATCCAATCATGGTCAAGATATGAAACTACATACTTTTGCCTCCATCATCTTCCACTTACATTTCCATCACCAGGGAGCATACCCTGTCCTCACTAGCTTTCACTTCCCAATTGTCTTTTCTATGTTCTAGAACCAGGTACTTTTCCTCCACTGTCATTTTTAGAGTGGCTATATTTAGACACTCATAGGGCTGACTACATGACTATTGTCATTCAACTTCTAGAGCAAAGTAGAAACCAGAAAGACCTTTGATCTACAGAAATTGCTGCTTCCCTTTTCATCCTTCTTGGGACATGTCACTATGTAAACTCACTTGGCTTATGTGTCTCTCTGCCTATTCGTCTATCCCATCCCAATTAAAGCACAAGCTCCAGAAAAGTTTTTTCCCTACCTGAAATACAACTGATCTATTTCTTACATGAACAAGTGAATATGATCTTTTCTGCCTAGTGTGAGCATTCTTCTTTGATGCTTTGTAACATTTATCATGAAGTCAGCATTGACTGCTCCAGCACTATGTAGGTAGATTTTTAAGGGTATGAGAAGTTCTCTTGCATTCAGTAAAGTCTGGCTTCTAGTTTTACTGCCCCTAGTGAAAAATGGTATGCACTGAGGAAATGGCCTTTAGTGAAATGGCTTTTAGTCTCTGAAATCATTCCAAAGACTCCCCAAATGCTCTGAAATAATGACCCTAACTTCTAATTTCTGAGATAATGACTAAAAGTAATATCTCATTTATATATTGCCTTAAACTTCTCTAAGAGAGAAGAAACTGGTCAAAAAAAGCCACAGTAGAAATTGGATGGGGGGAGTTGGAAGATTAAGATATTTCAAAACCTACTTTAAATAATGGTTCTCAAATGCTTTACTCTGCTTTCTAGCCTACCACCTACCAGAGGTAGTGGATAGGAAAGGTTAATAGAGCAAAGGAGAATATGGACCTGTTAAGTAATAGTTCTTTGGAGTAAATCCAATCCATGTAGTCCCGATATCAGTAGTTCAATTCACATGAATCAGCAGCAGGCAGCTTGATCCACTTGCAAACACCATTCATGAATTGGCAATGTCAAATAGATCCAGAAAAAAACACGAGGCTCTGCAAATCAGCTGAGTCCATGGAACCAGCAAGAAGCCAGAACACTACCAGTATTTTGGTGCTTTTCTCTCTTGTTATGAAGTCACAGCAAATTATGACCAGCAAAGAATTGTAAGGTGGACCAATAACATCCACTGTCACTTGTTGAGCTTTGTCACTTGTTGATATTTATATCCAATGCTTGTTCTCTCAAGTACCTGTTCTAGAAAAACATCACATGCTATTTTTCCAGGCTGCTTCCAGAAAAACACCACATATCTGGTCTCATCAAAACATCCCCCCACATATTTACTTCGGCAAAAACATCCTTTCATAAGGATGTTTCCAGAAAAACATCACATGACACAACTGAGACTCCAAAGAACCAGAAATTTCCACTTCATATTCCCCTTTCTGTTAAAAAAAATTATCTTTTCCTCTAACATCAATTTTCACACAATAGAATCAATTATAAGTATCACAAAACTAGAACTTTACACCACACCTTAAACAATCAGCCTTTGTACAAGATAGTTAAACAATAGTCTAATAAAACAACCTTAAATTTCTATCAATATACAATAATTAAGCAAAAAACCTTAAATTTCTGTCAGTGTATAATAGTTAAGTAAAACAACCTTAAATTTCTATCAACATTCAAAAATTAAGCAAAACAACCTACCACCCAAGCTGAAAACAAGCATAACACATCAAATGGCCAAAATCATCCATCTCAACTTAAGGGACTGGGATGATGATCTTCTTATATAATTGATTTCTGTTGAATTGGATCAAAAATTCCTATTTGAGACACAATGGGGAAAATAGTTAAAGACAGCTAACTGTAGCAGTTTTGCCCAGTTCCTGTGTTATCCAGTGTCAGTGTTGTCTGTCCAGTCTCTGTGTGATTGGTCGTTTGGCCTAGCCCCTTTCAAGTTTATTTTCATGCATGTTTTGGAGAAATCAGTAACTGAGACATTCTGTGAGAATGAATCACCTGGGCTACTTGCTTTGTGAAGGCATTCATATTTCAGCTGATAAGAGGTTTTCCATGTCAGATCTAATTGTTGTAAGAATGTTGGTAACCATATTTTTTCATTTCCTGTACATACATAAGCATAGTGATTTCTCTGTCTTAAAACTACTGCAGGTTTCCATTCTAATGACAACATATCTTTATAGTATATTATTTGGCTTAGTTCCTCAGTTCTTTTGGTAACCCAGTGTCTCTTGACTGTTGTTGTTCCTCTTTCAACATTTAGAAAATTTAGAGTTAACAAAGCATTATTTAGTCTGTCCCCGGGGTTTTTTACCCTCTCTTCTTGCTTAATAAGCATCTCTTTTAAGGTACAATTGGCTCTTTCTTTAACTGCTTGCCCTATGGGATTGTGTGGTATACCAATAACATGCTTTATACTGTAATATGCAAAGAGTTGCTTCATCTTATTGGATATATATGTAAAAGCAGTGTCTGTTTTAATTTGTGCATATACCTCCATAATTGTCATTATTTCCAATAAATATATAATTACACAATCAGCATTTTTAGAACTGAAAACAGTTACCAACTGAAAGTCTGAGTACGTGTAAATGGTATGGAGTATATGCTTTTGTTTTCCAAATTGTGCAAAAATTCCATCTGTCTGTCAGATGTCATTTCTTTTGATACTCCTAGGGTTACTACCAGCAGGTAATTGTATATGGTTATATACAGAACACACAGGAGATTTGTTTTTTTAAATTATTATTCCTTTTGCTTGTTGTCGAGTGATAGAAAACTTTTCATTAAACCTTTCCCAATAACATGATGCTTCTCATGAAATTTTTGAGGCTTCTGACACATTTCCTATCAGTAATTGGTCAGTTTCCTCATTTCCTTGAGCTGATGGACTAAGCAAACCTGTATGAGACTGAATATCAGTAATATATAATGTTACTACTTATGATGGCTTCTGATGCAATTGTATAAGTAACAAGATTAATTCTGAGTTATCTGGTACAAATTCAGCTGTCTCTATATGCAAAACAAATCTTTCTGTATATAAAGAATCGGTAATTATGTTAAGAGATTCAGGATAATCTAATAATACTATAAGAATTCCATACAATTCTGATTTTCAAACTAATGTATATGGACTTTTGATCACCTTGCTTATTTTTTCTGACTTATAACCTGCCATTCCCATCTTGTTTGCATCAGTATAAAATGTTGATGCCTCTGGAATGGATGTTCTCTTTACTATATGTGGAAGAATCCAATTAGCTCATTTTATAAACTGTATACATTTGCTTTTCAGATTTGTTATTGATTTCACCCAAGTAATTACTACCAGCTCTTTGTAAATCGTCATTGATCACCCATGATATAATCTCAGCATTTGTAAGAGGTACTATAATTTCAGCCACAGCTGTTCCTAATAATTGACTTTAATCTTATTCTACCTTTGATTAATTCAGAAATCTTTTTCTATATATGTTCTATCTTGTTTGTGAGCTATGAAAATCCATATCACAATACTATCTTCCCTTTGTATAATGAGCCTAGTAGGAGAATGAGTTGAAGGTAAAATGACTGGAATAAAATCAAGTTTAGAATCAATTTGATAGACACATGCCTCTTGTAGTCTTTGTTTTACAAGAGTTAATTCTTTTTCTGCTTCAGCTGTTAGACATCTTGGACTTAAAATTTGAATCTTCTTGTAAAGTTTGAAACAAATTACTTAACTCATGTGTTCTTAATCTAATTATAGACATCAGCCAGCTAATATCTCCCATTAATTTTTGAACATAGTTAAGAGTTTGGAATTGGTTCCCATAGTTTTATACCTCTTGTGGTACTATGTTTTGTTGACTGATTTTCTAAGTTAAATAACTAAGTGTATCCCCTCTTTGTATTTCTTTTCTGGAGCAACCTGTATCCTCCAGCATGGCAGTATTCTCTTTGTTACTTTAAACATGTTCTCTAAAACATCTTTGTCAGAACCAGCCAATGGAATGTCGTTTGTGTAATGATAAATGATAAATTGAGGGAATTGCTTATCAATTGTTTTTAATGGTTGTTGCACAAAATACTGACATAAAGTTGGACTATTTGACATTCCCTGTGGAAGTACTTTCTAGTGGTATCTCTTTAGTGGATGACTATTATTTAAAGTAGGTATTCAGAAAGTAAACCTTTCCCTATCCAGCATATTATGAAAAAGCAATCTTTCAAATCAATTATTGTATAGGCCATGATCTCAGTAACAAGGATGGTAAAGAAAGTTCAGGCTGTAAAGAACTCATTTGAGTGAATTGCCTTATTAACTGCTCTTAAGTCATTAGCATCCTCCATTTACCTGATTTCATTTTTACAACAAACACAGGGAAATTCCATAGGCTGGTAGACTCTTTGTTGAGCCTCCAGCTGCTCTTGGATGAGTTGTTCAAGTACTTGCAATTTTTCTTTTGTTATGGGCCACTGCTCTTGCCAGGCAGGTTGGTATGATAACCATTTTAGTGGGAAGGCTGTTGGTATGTCAGTGGTAGCCTCTTTTATAAATTTGGAAATTCAATTCCTATAATGTCCTATGTTTAGACAATGGCCACAAGTTGTAATGGTTCTCAACCACCCATATAAAACCTTCACCAGGAGCATCTACTGTATCAACCCTAATTTCTTTCTTTGCTTTCTTTCAAACTGCAGGAATCTTCATTTGATACAACACAGTTGTAAAGGATCCCTTTCCTATCATTTTATGGGTATGTCAGCCACATAAGGTCTCAACTGTTCTGTTTGCCCTTTCAGTCCCACACAAGTAGTCCATCTTAATCTTTTTCTTATGATAATTTACCAATTCCTATAAATTGTGTATAGACCTTCTGAAGTGGCCAATCTGGATTCCAACACTTTTGAGAAAGTATACTAACATCAGCTCCTGTATCCACCAAACCTTTTATGTTTACACCATTCATTTGTACCATTAATTTGGTTCTCTGATCATTAACCAATTTTTGCCAATACACACATTTTTTTCCAGTACTTCCAAAAGCCGTTGTCTTTTCTACTGGAGTGGCCTTGCCCTTGATATAAGGAAACAACAACCATTGAGAAATTCTATCCTTTGCATCTTCTTTTCACATATGCCATCATTTTTATTTCTTCCTTGCTATCCCCATCTACTATACCATATGCTATATATATAATTATCGACATACAATAAGTCCATTGGAAGTTAATCAACTTCTTCCCAAGATTATTCCCATTGTCCCTGAAGGTAAAGGACTGTAAATTCAGTGGTTAACTTGTAACATTCAACTTTTGGGGACAGTGTAAGAGGAGTAGCTGTGTCCAGCTTCAAAACTACACTTCCTTTTTGTAGCATATATAGTATCATAAATATTGAGTTTTAATTTTATTGTCCACTTGGTACTACCTAGTTGATCAAAAGAAGACAGTTCATATTTTTTGATTTGGTGCTTTGAGCTGACAGGCCCTTTAGTTCATATCCTGATGGCAAGAGGTGACCTTGTATGTCTTTCTTATATCCATAATCCTTAGACTAATGTTTGCCCTTTCCACAGTTGCTCCTATATCCTGGAAGCCTTTGTGGCTCATAGTACCCAGCACCTGCTTATTCTCTTCTACAAATACCATATTCTCTAGAGTCAATGTACCTGCTATTTTGAGTTCTGAGTCTTAGCCTTACAATTTCTTTGGAAATGACCAAATTCACCACAATTAAAGCACCAAGCATTTTGATTTGTGAAATTCCTACTAAGATTTGCCCTATGATGTTGGCATTGTGCTCCTGAGAAACAATACCAATTATTTCCCTCATCTATTTATCTACTAGGGCTCCTTGTACTTTCAATGATCTGATTTCTCCCTTACATTTGACATTTGAAATTTCAAATGCCAATATTTCTATTAATGGTGGTCTTGGTTCAATGTCCACTATGGTTCTATTTACAATTGAGCCAAACCTCTGTAAGAATTCTGTAAAGGCTTCTCCAGAATCCTGTATCATCTTAGTAAATGAGGTATATTTTTCCCAAGTGTCTCAATTACCTCAAGCTCTTATAGCTGAAACACAACACTGCATAATCACACCATCATCAGATTGGATTTGTTCTTGAAGGTCATCATAATTCCCTTCACCAAGCAGCTGCTTTTTTGTAACATTTATTCCCCTTGCTACATTTTGTTGTTCTATTTTTATGGCTTTGTGACTCTACCATGACAACCATTGTAATTGCTGTCCAGCTTCTAATACAGTTGATACCAATTCTTTCCAATCTTGTGGAATAAACCTATGCTATGTAGATCAGTTATTTATCATTTATTTAACAAATGGAGAATGCAATCCATACAATGTAATAGCCTATTTAACTTTCTTTAGATCTAGTATTTCTATTGGATGTCAGGTCAATTCATTATAGGCAGGAATACCATCTGTGAAACCATCAAGAAACCAGAACACTACCAATAGTTTTAAGGTGCTTTTTTCTCTAGGAAGTAATGACAAATGATGATCAGCAAAGAATGTAAAGGTGGACCACTACCATTCACCATCATCCATTCTCTGTTGTGTTGTATTCATATCCTTTTCAAACATCACATGTTCTCTCAGGCATCTCCTCTAGCAAAATATCACATGTCTTTTTTTTTCCAGGCTGCTTCTAGAAAAACACCACATCTCTGTTGTCAGCAAAACATCCTCCCAAGTGTCTGCTCAGCTAATATATCCTCTCACAACACAGTTTTCAGAAAAACATCACATGACACAACTGAGTCATCAAGGAAAGCAGACATTTCCATTTTAGGGAGTGGAATCTCACTAGTGTCTGTAAGCATGCAAGCCTGCTTAGGGAAGAAGAGAGCTTTATGTGATGAAGGTGTCTTCAATGAACACATCTTACTGTCCTCACAGTAGGAGCTACCAAATGAACAGCTGTTACTCTGGGCCCACTGCTCAGTGACCCTATACAGTGAAGTGGTTATTGACCTATAAAGTGACCTCTCATCTGAAGTTAGGGAGATAGGAAACAGTAATAGTTCAAAGGGAAGTCTATATCTCAGAAATTAAAACATTCTTTTAATGGAATCTGCAGGGATACCCTGATTATCACAACAAAGATTTTGTTTATATCTAAATTTTGATTATTTTCTGAAAAAACATTCAATACTATGTCCCATAATTCCTTATTTTTAATCCAATAAAGCACAACCACATTTTATAGGCTTTATTTATGAGTGTATTTTTCATTTATGGGAGTTAATGACACATGTGTGCAGGTGCCCATGGAGGCCAGAAAAAGGCATCATCACTATGAAGCATAAGTTAAAAATTGTTGTGGCTCACATAATGTATGTGCTAGGGACATATTGCATTCTCTAGAAGAGCAGGAGGCATATCAATCACCAGTCAATCCCACCAGTCCTTCCCTCCTACTTCTGATTAGAGACTTGTTTAGTCTCTAGCTTTTGTTCTCCTGTATGCCACTGATTGGAATTGTAAAAATAACTTTAAATCCTCTTTGTTATCTTTAAATCATAAACGTAATTTCTTGGTTATAAAAACTTTTAGTAAAATCTGTAGGCGTTGTCTAATAAATAAAACAAACTTCCTCTGCATGCTGTTATCTCTATTGTCTCATTTTCTTTCTTATCATTATTCATAAGGCTTCTATTCTTTTAAATCTTCACCAAGATCAATTTACTAGTTTGTTTATCTCATTCACAATCTACAATATATAAAGGGGTACACAGACCAAAGTATCTATGAAATTCCCAGTGTCTCATTACAGTGGGCTATGTAATGTGCTATTAACTTTCTGCTCAAGGTAGCTAATCAACCTGGCTGAGAGAGAGATTGTCTTTAAAAAGCATCAGAGTAAGGTGATGAAAAGCATCTAGGCCTTTGATGAGCTCTGCTTCATTTTCAAAAAGGAAAAACACAGATGCATCGCCTAGTGATCATTACCGACTATTACTGATCTTACAGTTGGAACTTAGCAATACTGCATTTGATTTTATTTCTAGAGGTTTATTTTAACCATTTAATTATGTATGTGTGTATGTGTGTGTGTGGGTTGTGTACATGGGTCCAAGTACCCATGGGGGAGTGAAGAGCACATTAGATCCCCTGAAGCTGGAGTTACAGGCAGGTGTGAGCCAACTGATATGGGAGCTGGAAACCAAATTTCAATTTTCTGAAAGAGCAGTAAGTGCTTTTTTGACCATTGAACTGTCTGTTCTCTTTACCTGCAAGGGCCATTTTAATTTTAGCAAATGGTGCCTGACACCTATGAGTCTATCTATGGTCTCACAAAGAGCATACTCCTTGTTTCTAAGGTAGATGTTCCACAGGCTGCTGCTTCTGTTCTGATCTGGATCATTTATGGATATGTAGAAGCCCATAAAAACAGAATGTTGTTCTATCATGGTACTTCCATGTCATTGTAATTGCTATATTTAACTTAAATACTAAAAGACTTATGGTTTTACAACTATGTGGTGGGAAGGCATGGTAGTATGCTTTATTTCATGATGGCAGAAGTGTGTGGGAAAGATTATTGCATAATGGAAAGTGGGCTTGAAGCTAGGGCTAGGTTATAACCTTCAAAGACACCCCCAGTTCTTTACCTCCACCACTGAGGCCCCGTCTCCAAAAGGCTTCCCTTTAGCCCTCTTCAAATAGTACTACCAGATGGAGAACAAATATTAGAAGCATGAGCCTCTGAGCAGGAGGACAGTTTCAAATTCACCCTTATTTCTGGACATCTCACAACCAAGGCTTTTGTTCATTTCATGGTTAGTCTAAGTTAAAAATCCTCATAGCATTACAGTGCCAACATTGTCTAAAATTTAAGTGCAAAGTCTCTACTGAAACTCAAAGTAATTTTTAAATTATGAGTTTCTACAAATGAAAAGATACTACATATTTCCAGGACACACAAGTCACATAATGAGTGGTCCTATTTCAAAATGGAGCAACGGAAATACAGACATGAGTAACAAGAGCAGAGCAAAAGTGAAAACCATCATGGCAGCTGAGAAACCCTGTGGCTCCATTTCTTGCACTGACTGCCCATGATGACATTTCCTAAGTACCAATACATCTAGGCAGTCCCATCCCTATGATCTTAGCATCTGATGCTCACATAGCCTCTTTCTTAATTTGGATTGAGTAGATGTCCACAGCACTCCTAGAAAGATGTTCAACACTTGGCATCCAGTGATCTGAAATTTTCATTCAGGATTAGGCTTTAGCAACAGACTCCACACATTTCTCTGCCAGGAGCTTGCTTTATGAAACCTAACCCCGCTATGCATACTTGGTCTTCTGTGATTTGCTTTACAACATTGATTTCATAACTCATATTTTATATGCCTCCTAAACCAATACCACATGGATACTGTTGATTCTGGTGCCTTCTTGAGCAATAATTAACACTCTTCAGACTAGGCAGTGGAACAATGCAAAGAACTTCCTTTGTAGTAGGGTGACCTGAAAATTCTGTCTTTAAGTCAGTTTAATGATTTACACTGGTGTATATACACTAGTGTCTGTCCAACTCCAGAAATTTTTTTAAGGCATTCTATCTATTGTCCCAGGTCAAATTGCTTGGCTTCTTTTTAATGCTACTGACTTCTTTAGAAATTTTAGATAATTTTCAATATTTACTCTGTCCTTGGATTTAAGTAGACACCTCTTCTGTCATAATTATATATTTTTCAAATATCATTTTGAATCTATGTATTTTTCTTGGTTCTCTCTACAGACCAACTAAAAGCTGACATCAATGACCATGTCAAAGCCAAATGCTATGTTGCCTTAAAATTTTCAACATCAAATTAATTGGTCCTTTATTTTATATTCAGCCACATTCATATTTCCAAGCAAAGGCAAGCCATAAGCACATTCTTTGCTTAGATATATATAAATTACCTCTAGTCTAATTCAAACAGAATTCTTATGAGTCTCATCTGAAGACTTATGAACCTGTCCTTCATTGTCTATATTTGTAGTCTTCTAAACACCCACTAAAATTATGGGTAAGTGTTTTTACTACACGCTTACTAGTGTTTCTCCAGAGGATATTTCCAAAGTCTTCTAGTTTTCTCCTGGAGACCATTTTTACAGCCTAAGAACCACATGGTCAGCTTCACTCAGAGCAATGACCCTACTTGTTGGTACCACTTTTCTGTATCAGTTACTTTCTCATTCTTTTGACCACAATATCTGACAGAAACAAGTCAGAAGTATGAACTTGTGTTGTCCCATCATTTTAGAATTTTCAGTCATCATAGAGCACAAGACAGCAGTCAACAATAGCAGTATGATTAGACAGAGGTTCACATGGCAAGAGATAATGATTTAGAGAGTATTCCAGATATAGGAATCAGGCACAATATTCAAAGACCACCGTTAGGACTCTTAGAATTCTTAGATATTCCAAGTTTGTGGTTCATGGCCACACATCACTGATGATGGTTACAAATGTGGTTTAATACAAGTTCTTGAACTTAAACCATGAGATATTTTGGGTGGTGGCAGTGGTGTGTGTATGTGTGTGCATGAACATGATAGATTTTGAAAATGGACTTTGTTCATGACAATGTGGTATCACAATGTCTGAGAAATAAATGAACTCAACTTGGAAAATGGTATGTGAGCTTTATTTAAACAGAGTGTATATCTAGAAATGCAAAATTTCCAAGCCTTAGTTATGTTTACTATGGCCTGCAGTTCATAGAAAAGGGTAATATCCATTCCCTCTGTAAAAAATAAGGTAAAGTTATTAATACGTAAGATTTTTTATGAGTTGTTTACTATAATGTGCAGAAACTATGAGCAAGATATATATATATACACATATATATATGTGTGTATATATACACACACACACACACACACACACACACACACACACATATATATATATATATATATATATATATAATATAAGATAGATTAAATAGAAGGGTAGACACAAAGCCACAGTGTTTGTCAAACATATAAAAGGGCTTGTACTTTTGTGTTTGTAAGCTAAAGCTGAAAATAAGAATGACTATAAATGCAACATTGTAAAATTTTAGTATAACCAGCCCAAAATTACAGAATAAATGTAGAGAGTAACTGCAAAAACTGGGCCAAGCTTAAATATAGCTGGAGAATTGGTGATTTGGAAGGTAAGTTTTAAAAGGTTATTTCAATAATGCATAGAACTTTAAAAGATTTAGAATTTCAAGGAAGGTGTGATACACAGAATACAATGAGATAATCTTATGATCATATCCTGAAAAGTTAAGAAGTTGGCCAGAAGGAGAGGGGAGGCATTTAAAGATTTATGGCTGTGAGCTTTCTAAAACTTATTTGAGATGAATGAAAACATATATTCACATTTTGGAGATAAATATATTCATACACATATTCAAAACCATCTACTAAGCAAAATTAGTTTCAAGAGTGTTTCAAGAGTGAAAGCAAATAAAGACAATTTGAAAAAAATAGAAGAAACCTAGTATTTAGCCATTTGCATTGAAAATCTTACAGAAGTCCTTTCCCCACAAGACAAATGAGTTCAAATAGTATGCTGAAGATGTCATAGTAAAAATAATTAAATAAAAGAATATATACCCTGTGCATGTGATAGCTTTTGGGATTAGCTCCTGTTTCAGTTGTTTAAGACTCACATGAAGACCAAGCTGCACATCTGCTACATATGAGCATAGAGGCCTAGGTCCAGCCCATGTGTGTTCTTTGGTTGCTAGTTTAATCTTCGAGAGGCCCAAGGTTCAGGTTAGTTGACTCTATTCGTCTTCCTGTGGAGTTCCTATACCCTCTGGACTCACAATCCTTCTTCCTGTTCTTCCATAAGAGTCCTCAAGCTCCATACCTGTTTGGCTGTGGGTGTCTACATCTGTCTTAGTCAGCAGCTGGTGGAATCTCTCAGTGGTTAGTTATGCTAGGCTCCTCTCTGCAAGCATAACAGAATATCATTAATACTGTCAGGAACTGGAGCTTGCCCATGGGATTGGTCTCAAGTTGAGCTGGTTATTGGTTGATCATTCATTCAGTCTCTGTTCCATCCCTTGCCCCTACATTTCTTATAGACAGGATAAATTTGGGCTCAAAAGTTTTGTGGGTGAGTTGGTGTCCCTATAGCTCCTCTGGGGTTCCTGACTGGATACAGGAGGTGGCCTCTTCATGTTCCATATCCCCAAAGCTGTGAGTCACAGCTAAGGACACCCCCACTGATTCTTGGGTGCCTCCCTAATTCCTGGTCTTTGTCTTGTCCTGGAGTTGTCCCCCACCTCCCCCTAACTTTGTTTCTTTAAAGACATCTTCTTCCCTCCTTTCCTTCTCTTTGTCTTTGTCTCTGTCTCTTTCTTTCAACTTGAAATTTGTTGTGTTAAACCTTGAACATAAAGTTAGCAAAATGACAGTTTGAGTAATAGTTTAACAAAATCTGGTTATCCAAATTTTAATGAGTACAACAAGCATGTAAAACTCAATGTTGTAGGAATACTCATTTAACTTAATCATACATTTAAAATTTATTAAATTTGACTCTATTGCATACTTAATCAAATCTTAAGGCATATAAAATTTTCTAGTAACAAGGCAGTTAAATTATAAATAAGCAGCAGATTGCAGCTCTCCATTTAATTTGAATTTGGCATTTTTCAAACTTTCTGTAAGTTATTTTATTATTAAAACAACAAAAGGGCACACATGTGGAAGAGAAACTGGTAACCAGAGCCAAAGGCCAGAATGTGTAATTTAGAGTGATTTTGTGGCCACCTATTTTTGTTGCACAGTGCAACCTGTCTAGAGACAACCATCATCATGATGGTTACTTAGAATTCTGACTTGTGTAGGATTTTAGTGAATGAGGCTATTTTAGTGAATGCTAAAATTAGCAGCTATGCTGTTCTATATGGTGGAGTCAAGATTTTGTTGTAAATTCAGTGGGAAGCCAACAGCGGGTTAAACTATGCAGCAGCAATAGTTAACACACATTCTATGAGGTGTATGGACCAAGGTTCATGAGCTGCTGCTTGTTTTCAAGCATCAGCTGTTAATTAATTTAAGGCCTTAAAACAGATGGAAGAATTAGACCATTCTGAAGGCCTGATTTTGAAATTCAAACTGGAATACACAAAAGCAACCAATTTAATTTATAAATATTTTAATTTTATTCCCAGAAAGAAATATGTTCAATAAGGAATCATTTTACTCTTAAGAATGAACATTTATACTGGTATTTCTTACTTTTCTAATTCTGTTATGGGCCATGGGCTTTTGCTACTGTTTAATCTCTGACAGGGATAGGTATTGCCTGGGAAAATGCTCAAATCTTTGAATTCTTCCTCAGATTCTGACATCTGCTATAGACTGCAGGATATTACCATGTATCCTCATAGGAATCAAGTCTTCAGAAACTCTCAGCCATGCTGAAGGTCCACAATTGGTAGAGGCCTTTCCTGGTCTCATCAGTAGTCATGTGGGGGTTCAGAGGTGGAAATCCAACTGTTTGTAATCCTCCTGAAAGAAACCAATGGTTGCAAGCACTTGTACCGAGCCTCTTGCAAAACTATCGCTTAAAGTTTCTGTATGCTAGGAACTGGATCCCAGCAGAATTTTCTTCTTTGCATTTTCCACAAATATTTATTAAGAATATTTCCTATTAAGAATAATTTCCCCCTCCCTCTTCTATGCCTTCCTCTTCCTCTGTCCCTCCCTCAACCCCACTCCCTGTCTCTCTGTCTCTCCTTTTCCCTGATGTTAAATGCCACATTACTCTATAATTAGATTGTGCACTAGGATAATTGAAATTTTCTCCCATTCTGAAGACTCAGGCTAAAATGGCAGACAGAATTTCCTTTCTGCATTCTAGACATAGGCAGTGGAAAGGAGGATGCTAGATTATACCCAACTGAATACTTTCTGGAATACTTTCTCAGCATCACTAATTGGTAAACTATAAGTAGAAGCTTTTTATATACAGTAGTTACCCTGAATTATTTCTTATACTATACTCTGTGGTTCTTTCCAATGCCGTTATAAAACTAGAATTCAAAGGAAATAGGCAATCCAAGAAACACCATATACGGTGCACTTAGTCACTGTTACACCAGTCCTTCTGTCAGCCAGTTGTGAGTAGCACCTACCTGATAGAAAAAAGTGGACACATATATTCTAAAGGTTTTGAACTAAAAAACATATAGAGTGAAAGATATAGCACTGTAGTCAAAGGAAAAAGATTGCTTTATTCAGACCAACCTTGTTTCCTTCCCATAGACTGTCAGTACAAAAGGCTATAACTACCTATCCAAGATCCAAAGAACTATTCTTTAGATGAGTGGTTTTCCAAAACACCTGTAGTTGGTAATGTTGGGGTGGAATAATGAAAAGGTCATTTCTGTACAATATATTAAGTTTGTATTAAATCTACCCTCTCTCATGGACCGCTTATGATCTTGTCTTTTAAGTTAAGGATTTGGGCTCTACTTTTCTAAGTGTCAGGTTTATAGCTAAAGCTAAAGAAATACCAATTGATCATCCCTGACAAGGAAATTTCTGAACAATTGCAGAGTAAAGAGCAGTAGTTTCAGAACATCTTAGGTCTCCAGATGCAAACCAGAGAGACATATATAGATGATAGATAGATAGATAGATAGATAGATAGATAGATAGATAGAGATAGATATAGACATCAATGGATAGATAGATAGAGATAGATAGATAGATAGATAGATGATAGATAGATAATAGATAGAGATAGAGATAGATAGATGATAGATAGATATAGATGATAGACAGATGATAGATAGATAGACACTTTAGATAGATAGATAGATAGATAGATAGATAGATAGATAGATAGATAGATAGATAGATAGATAGGCAGACAGACAGACAGACAGACTTGAGCAAATGATATAGAGCTCAAGTCAGTGTTTTCCTGCTATAGTGCGAGGGAGAGGTCTGTTCCCACCAAGAATCATTAGTGGAAGGCTGCACTAAGGCTCATTAACTCCTGACACTTTCAGACTGCTATTTATGTAGCAAAGGGAACTCCAAGACCTGGGAAATACAAGCAAGGATGTAGGTGTAATCCAGGGAGATGTACACTTAGTCAGTAGGGCTGGAGAGTTTCCATGGGCTCTAGAAGCTTCTCTATGCATAGCAACTTGAATCTTCTCACGGTTGTTTCTACACATTCCTATATTTTGGGACTTACAAAGGCTCAAACATTATGAGAAAATACTTCACATTGTTTGTTCACAGCATAAGTAAACCATCTTTGCAGAAAATCAAATATGCCTATTCAAGTGTCATGGAAAAACCACTGGTTTCTTTTTTCTCCCCAAGAAATATTCCCTCTCAGATATCTGAAAATGTGTTTTAAACAACTCAATAGTAAAATTTATCTTCTCATTCCTAGGTCTCACCTTTATTTTCTGAAAAGCAATATCAAAGAGATGTCTGATCTCCGAATTGAATTTGTTATAAAAGGAAAATGCTAGAAGCAACTCCTTATGACAGAAACAGGTTCTAAGAGTCAAATAAAGCCAAAAGTGAAAAGGAACACATCTTCCTGGGGCTGGCCCATAGTAACAGAGGAGGAATTAAATGTCACTGTTGCTTTGGAGGCTGTGACGCAAAACCCTTCTTAGCTTTCATAATGGTTTATTGTAGCCAACACATGTTCAACCATACCCAACTGCTGGGACCCTCCCTCTTCTACCACCTGCTTTGCCTTCATTCCCCATCCTTGGTCACATACTAGCTGTACCAGAGGTTGTTACTTTTGCTGGCTATTGGCAGAATGGAAAGAAATACACTGCCTAAGGAAGTATTAAAGGTTAGGTGCCAAGACCCTCTTTGATATTTTCAGCCTTGCAGTATGTGACCTGAATATTTTAGATACAGTGCAAGGAAAGGAGACCATTTTCCTCTTCAAATTGAGATCTATTTTAGGAGCAGGGAACAGCCTGTTTGTGTCTTCAGATTAATTTTTCTTCCTAAACACTCTTCCCATAAAATTATTTTTCTGAACCTTTTCAATACACCATCTGATTAAGTCATTATTTTTCATTATACACATGCCATTTTTCTGTATTTCTCAAAAGAAAAATGGTCATTTAATGCAGTTGTTGGTTGGCATGTTTTGCCTTAAAACAGTATTTCATGAAATGTGTTTTACAAATCTTTGCAGCTGCTCACTGCTCCCTAATTGGATTGCTGTTACTTTCCTAGGTGATAATTGTTGCCTAATTTGCATTGGAACAATTATTTCAAAACAGAAATGACTTGTCAGTAGTTCAGACTAGGGACATTTCCAGGTATAAAATTCCTTGATTCTTTCATACAATTTCATGTTGTATGAACATATCTTGAGAAGAAGAGAAACACAACAAAGTTAGCAAAAACAACTTCCTCATAACAAATACAAATAATTTTTAAAAGAAATCATTGCTTATTACTTGATATGGTCTGCTCATATACCTCCCCCCAGTTTATGTATTGAAGCTCTCACTCTAAATATATTCGGAGATGAGCCTTTTTGGAAATATAGTTAAGTGGGATCATAGACTTTCATGCCCTGAAGCCTTCCGGAAAAATACACTCTTGGTTCTCAACTGTCGAAGTGTCTGCAATACAAGATGAGACGACTAAGTGAGGGTTGTATATTACATACTCTACTAAGTTAAATTGATATTTAATAGACCATGGACCCCATGTAGAGTGTTGAGTTCTCCACTGTCAGGAACAGAACACCATGTAGGTAGGCCTCAGAAGACAACAGACTGCTGCCATTGTCCCTAGAATGTCCTCCTGAAGTTCCAGCCTTGCTTTAACAACTTTCCCCTGGATAATACAATTCCTGTGATTCATCTTTCTACTTGTATAAATGTATACAATGTTTGGTTTTGAGTTTTTTTCCATATCACTTCTTGAGTATCTTGGTGGGTGGCTTTAAGCTCTGTTAATGCATTACAATTAGTGAGGTCTCATGATGATATGGAGAAGGCTCTAAAAACTCACCTTCTGCAGATAAGGCCATTTGGCAACATCATATAGATGATGATATTTACTTCCTCTGTGTAAATATCTAGAAATGAAACCATGCATGGGTCATGGTCATGTGTAACTTTAAAGAAAGTGGCTCTGTGTTCAGACCTGAGAGTGGGAGCTATTGTACATTTATGCCAATATTGGTGATGTCATTTTAAAAATTTTAGAGAGTCTATATAGTTGCAACATTGTATTTTATATGTCTTTACCTCATGACACATTGATGCATCTTTTTGATACACTTAATATGAGTATATTAAAACATTTTGCCCATTTTTATTGGGTTGTTCACCTTTTATGTGTGATTTGTGCAAAAGTCCCTAGACAGATATATTTATATTATGAGATCTTCTCTTATGTATCATATTATGAATGCTACACATTATTTCACAAATATATTTCAGTTCTCTATGGCACATTCATTTGCTTAAAATGGCTTTGCTAATGGAACAGTTCAGAATATGTGGAAGTCTAAGCTATAGATGGTTTTGACATCTTATCTAAGAAATTTTGCCCCCAAGTTTCTTAACACAGTGATACTCTTATCTTTTGTTCCAGTTGCTTTATTTTTCTTGTCCTTTGTTTTGTGTAGGCTTATGATCTGCATCAAATTAATTCTCATATATGGAATGGTAGAGGAATCAAAATTTAATTTGCTTCTTAAGATGGATATCTAGTTTTAACAATAACACTTTCTGACAATGATTTCCTGTTGAATTGATTCAGTTCTTTGGTTCGTAAAAGTGCTGACAGACAGAGTACACGGCTCTTTCTGTTCTCTGCTACTCCACTGGGCTGCTCGGTTAGTGTTATGATTGAATCTTGATTAACTGAGATCTTCACCAAACCTTTAAATTTGATAACACAAGTCTTTCAGCATCATCTTGATTTATCTAAGATAACTCGACTCTTTTTTATTCATCTTATAGGAATTCCAACAACTGTAAAAAGGCTTTATGGGACTCCACTGAATCTACAAATTAAATCTTTAAGCAAGGTAGTTGTTTTCTTGCTTTCACAGTTAGAACTTGAGAATATTTATTAAAAACAGTATTACTAGGTATATTGTTATTACTAGGTACACTGTTATTACTAGGCATATTGTTATTAGTAGGCATATTGGTCTCATTGGTACAACAAAAAGCCATAGCAAAAACAACTTCTGGGATGTGAGTTATTTTGATTTACAATTTTGTGGCAAAATAGCTCACCACAGTAGGGAGGTTATGGTAAAAGGACCAGTAGGTGGTGGTCACATTGTACCTTCAGTCAGGAAGCAGGAAGAGATAAATGCTGGTGCTCAGCTTGCTTTCTGATTTTTATTTGATCTGATATCTCAGCCTATGGAATGACACTTCCCATATTCAGGTTGAGAGAACGGATCACATTATGTCCATTGTAGGCATATCAACTTCCTTTAAGAAGAGTTCAACTTCTCCTCTAGCCCACCACCTACCAAAGGTAGTATAAAAAAAAAGTTAATAGGACACGGGGGAATTAGACCTTCTGAGAAATAGTTCTTTGGGGGTGAGTCCAATCTTTGTTGTCAGGACATCAGCAATCCAGTTCCCTAGCAAACCCCAATGCAAATCAGCAGCAGCAGTTAAGATTATTTAGCCATCACCACTCAGGAATCAGCAACTGTAGATCAATCCAGAAGAAACTGTGAGGCTCACCAACTGGCCTGAGGCTGCAGAAGCAGCAAGAAGCCTCAGAAACCTCATGAGAAGTTCTGTGGAGAGTTTCTTTCTATGACATCACCACAAGCAAAGCTCAACAACACAAGATAAGCAGAACCAATACATGTATATCTTTGGCGAAGAATAGTGTGGCAGCGCAAAGCCAAGCAATGCTTGAGTTCCCACTGTCTGTGGGTCATATTTATATTTTAAACATACATCCTTTCACATTTCTGATATAGCAAAACATCCTTTCACCTGTGTCTGCTTCAGTAAAGCATTCTCTCATGTGTCTGCTTTTGCAAAACAGCCTTTTACTTGAGTGTCCCAGCAAAACATCATTTGACATAACTTACTTTCCAAAGACACTAGAATTTTCCACTTCAGTTCATAGTCAAGAACAGAGAGCAGTTGATTAATGCATGCATGCTGGTGTCCAGTTTGTCTTCAACATTTAATTTCCAGGATGTACTGCTCAATGAATGGTTCCTCCTACAACTAAAATGGATAGTTCCATATGAATGACTTGAGAAAGCTTTCATAAATGTCCTCAGAGATCTTTTTGTCAAGTGATTCTAGATTTCTCAAGTTGAGAATCAAAAGTAATCTTAATGTTCTCCAATCTGAATGCCCTTGTGTTATTTTTTGTTGTATTGCGCTGGAGAGAACCACAAAACTGCTATGGGCTTTACTGTATTACACTGGAGAGCCCCACAATGCAGTGCTGGGTTTTACTGTATTGCACTGCAGAGCCTTACAGAGTAGTGATGGGTTTTGCTGTATTGCTAGAGAAACCTATGATTCAATGATGGACAGGTCCTGACCTCTCCCTCACCTTCCAGCCAAAACAGATAGTGGCTCAACCTTAAGTATATAGGCTATATAATTTTTAAAATTTTGTTTTCACTCAATTTTAAAGCTTTATTATTTTAAAGATTGTAATATAATTACATTATTTCTGTTTCCCTTTTGTCTTTTCAAACACTTTCATATAACTCATATACTCTCTTTCAAATTCAAGACCTCCTTTTCCATTAATTATTGTTTCATATATGTGTGTGTGTATGTTTGTGTGTGTGTTTGTGTGTATACACATAACCAAATGCACCAATGCATGTATACACACACATATGCCTAAGTATATAAATACCTGCTCAGTCTGTAGAATGCTGCTTGTATTATGTTTTCAAGGATGACTATTTGGTTTTGGGCTGCTAGTTGTGGTGGTTTCCTTGAGGAAGACAATTCCTCCCACTCTCAGCATTCCTTAGTTGCCTGTAGTTTTTTTGTGTAGTGTTCAGACCTCCTAAGCTTCCTGCCTCTGCCTCCACTCCCATTCATATTAGCAAATTTATTGATATCATCCCTATTCAGCTCATATTCAGAAAGTCATGCTAGTGATATTTTTATGAGTATAGCTCCTGATTTTTCTTGGAGACACCTCATACCAAACTTCTTGTCCCTTCATCTTACATGAGTTTCATTTTCTTGAAGTACATTTTTCTGCATCAGTTCTGATCATTGTATGAATTTGTTTCTTCTTCATCCTGTTAAAATGATGTCATACACATTCAACCCTTAGAAGTGAATCAATTTTGAATTCTTAGAATAAAACTCATCTATTTATGTAGTGGTATACATTACATTATTATCCTAATTTGTTTTCTAATATTTCAATACTAGAAATATTTAGAAAGCATTAAATCTACCCATTATTAGCATGTTAGGGTGAATGCATCTTATATCTAGTGGCATTTGATAAAACTGGATGCACCTGAGTTTGGTGTGTATGTTTAGAATATTAATATTCACTTGATTGATTGTTTCATTAATCAATATACAATGTTGTTCTTTTTCTCTCTTTCTGATGAGTTTGTGTTTGAAGTCTATTTTATCAGACATTAGAATGGCTGACCACATCTGTCTGTTTTCTGGTTCTATTTGCAAGGACTACCTTTTTCAATTCTTTTCTTCTAAGGTTTGTCTCCTGGAAGCAGTGGAACATGAATCCTGTTTTCTATTTTTTAATAAGAGAACTGAGACTATTAATACTCAATTATCAAAATTATTTGTAATGGGAAGTATTAAAAATGTCAACTGCCTGGCTCCTGGCTTAGCCACCATGTTCCCACACCAAGTCCAGCACCAGCTGGTAGTTTCAGTCACTCCAGCCTGACCCCACCCCCGAGATGTTGGCATGGTTGCTGCTTCCTCCCACCATTAACCTCGAGGTTAGATATCACAATATCCAGTAGCCCAGTAAATCAAAACTCTAAATGGTTACAGTTAACCAGTCAGATTTATATATCAATAAAATCTAAATACACAAGATGCCCACACAATTTATACAAGTTATCCAAATTATCCTAACCTTTTGAGATGCATAACTACCTGAGACTATTAAGGCCACACAGGTTCACATCTGCCTCCAATTTCACCTTCCTCCTTCTTTCCTTGTGTCACTCTCTTTTTCATTCTTAGTTCTGCCTCCCTTTTCCCTGTCCAATCATAGGCCTCTTGCTGCACTAATATTTAAAATAGATTGGGCAGGGAAATTCCTGCTAAAATTATCTGCTTATTTCTGTTATTTTACTGATTATACAGCATCATAGTCTTCTGCATTTAGTTAACTGTTATAGTAGTGTTTAATTTTCTTCTACGGCATCTTTGTTGTTGTTTTTTTTTCCTTTTCCTTAATTTGAAGTATTCCTACTAGTCAGTTTCCTGTTGTGGAAGCTAAGTGTTCATAAACTTTTCAGTCTGCTTTTGTCTTAGAAAAGTCTTGTCTCTTCTTCACTTTTAATAGAAAATTTTGGTGTGTGTATTATTGAGAGTCAGCAAAAGTGTCTTCAGAATATGAACTCAATCTCACCTAATCTTTCTGGCTTTAAACATTTCTGTTGAATTATCAGCTGTTATTTTGAGAGTCCTGCCTTTGACTGTGATTTGGACCTGTTCCCTTGTATCTTTCTGGGTTCCTCTATTTTCTATGTGCAGTGTTTCTACTATCATGGGGAGAGTCTTTTCTGCCCCTATTTCTGTTATGTATGCCTGTTGTACTTGAATGGGTATCTCATTCCCCAGATTTGAAGTTAATTTTCCTTGACTTTTGTGTATTTGACATAGAATTTTATCCTACTTCTATACCCATAATTCACAAATTTAATCTTTTCATAGTATTCCATACATTACATGTTCCATTTATTGTTCCCACAGCCTTATCACTAATCTTCACTGAGCGGTGTAATTCCTCTGCTGTGACTTCTCACACTTACAATATGTCTTCTACACAATTCACTGTACTGGTGAGGCTTTTCTTCTTGGATTTTTATTTTACCTAGTGAACAATTTTTTAACATCATTTCAGTTTGTTTTTCTTTTTTTCCAAGTATTTCTAGCTCTACTGAATTCTGTTTCAATAGCCTGAGTTGATTTCATCTTGTTCTGTTGTTTGTAAGTATGCCATCTTTGAGATTCTTGAATATTTTATAGCTTTTCTTTGGAAATTTTTGTTTGAAATTTCTTCTAACTTCCACTCATTGGGAGAGTTCTCTGTGGAGTTAATTTTTTTAAAAAAAGAAACACATTGTGTGTGTGTCCCAGCTTTCATGACCTATATTCTCACTGATCCTTTACATATAGTTTTTGAACAATCACTGGCATAGAAGTATAATTTTTTTCTGTTTTTCCCTTTGGTTTTGTTAATTTCCACAAGCTTCATATATATTAGATACAATTAGATATTTAAGGCTTTTTAATGAGTTTTCCTTTTAACACCGTTGAATTTCCTTATGGCTAAAAGTATGTTTGTTGGAAGTATATAGAACCTAATGGAAACACAACAATCTGCTTATGTTTGCTGCTACATGATGCATCTTTTTCCATCATTACACTTCTGACATTTCTGATGCAGCTGTTTTGTTGTTCTCTGTGTTGTTCTGTTCATGAGATTTAATGGACCCTCATTCTCTCCTATTGCTCCACCATGGCATTTCTCTCTTCTAGCCTCTGTCTCATTCATTTGTCTGTTGGTTTTTGGTAAGTGCCTCACAGATCTTCATCTGATTTCTTTTCAGTCATTTTTTTTCTCTTAGTGTTTTAGTTTAAATAAACAATTTTAGCTCCTGACTTGTATTTTGATATCTGTTATCTTCTGTGTATAATATGTTGTTCTTTCCATCAAATGAATAATTCATTTCTGCGTCTGTCTTCACTACTAACATTTTTTTGTTTGGTTCAGTCCTTATAGTTTCTGGATATCTGCCAAAATTTACATGTAGCCTCAATTAATTCATCGTGTTGAATAATGATTTACATTACAATTTTTAAAAATCCTGATAAAATCCCAACATCTGATTCACCCTCCACTGATATCATCTTTTATTTCTTTCAAAATTTAAGTTCCAAAAAATATATATCATGTATATTACTGTCTTGGTCAGGGTTTCTATCTCTACATAAATATCATAACCAAGAAGCAAGTTGGGGAGGAAATGGTTTATTCAACTTACACTTCCACATTGCTGTTCATCACCAAATGAAGTCAGGACTGGAACTTGAGCAGGTCAGGAAGCAGGAGCTGATGCAGAGACCTTGGAGGAATGCTACTTACTGGCTTGCTTCCCCTGGCTTTCTCAGCTTCCTTTCTTATAGAACTCAAGACTACCAGCCCATGGATGGCACCACCCACAATAAGACCTCTTCCCTTGATCACTAATTGAGAAAATGGATCTCACGGAGTCATTTCCTCAGCTGAAGCTCCTTTCTCTGTGATAACTCCAGCTGGTGTCAAGATGGCACACAAAACCAGCCAGTACAATGACATTGTGGGATAAATATAGTTGAAATGGTAAAATATAACCTATCTATCACATTCCTTAGCTACTCACCTATTTTATTATTTTATTTTTAGCAGAAGCAGATGATTTCTACTTACTTAGTATACATCTATTGAGTGAATAAGTAGCCACAGAGATAATAGGTAGTAAAAAGACTTTGAGTGGATAGCATCTGTAATGACTACAGTCTGCTGTGTACTTACCATCTGGAACTCGAACTCTACCAGGGCCCATAACATTTGCTGTCTCCATTTCTTTCTCTCTTCAACAACTTCCAGCCCAACAGCATCTCTGTCTCCTACATTTCAAGGGCTATTATTCTTTATAGCACGAACACAAATACATCTTCCTTGCTCTCATTCCTTTTGATGCAACCAATCCATTTCTTACTCTGAATGATACCACAAACCTTTCTTGTAATTAACTTCTTGTACCACAAAGCTTGTGCCTTTGATGAGAAACCAAAGTGAGGACTCTGGAAGTGTCTGGCTTCAAGGTTTGAAGTGGCTGCTGTGTCTTGGTCTCTTTACCCAAGATTTCAGTGATAGTAAGGCCAGCTGTGGCATCCAGCTGCAACTCTCCTCTAGGCATGAGTAAACTGGCTGGTCGAGGTGGCCTTCAGAACTCTGAGCCCTCCCCTTCTTCTAATTGTACTGAATTGCTGCTAAGAATCCACTGTTTTGTTGTAGGAATTAGTTGGTGCAGTTTTATGTGTTTTCCTGGGTCCTTTGGATCTTTTTAGTATAGTCATTATATAGATGTTCTGGTTTGTTTTTCAAGAGGTAGAGGCAGTTGCTGCCCATGTTCTTCCTCATTCTTTTTAGAAGTAGACATCCTGGTGTTGCTAAGCTAAGATTTAAGAAAGCTTTTGTCTTTAGGTGAATTTTATTTTAGAGATTCACAATGGCATTCCTAACTGTAATTTCTAGCTGGTCTTTGTTTCACTTTGGGATAACATCTGCTCAGTGGACAAAGCATCTTCCCAAATGACAAATTAATAGATGATGATTTCATTTTCTCTGCAGTTCATTTGTTAGAACACTGTCCTCCGTGTCTTTGGCTCCCAGGTGTGACTGTTTTCGGGTTCCATTGTTGTTGCTCTTCACTTTGATTTGGATGCAATGTTATCATCCTACTGTATTAACATGTAACTTTATAGTTTTTTGTGGCTGTGTATCTCAGGCTTACAGTATCATATATACATCATACTGTAATATATATGTATATTATATATGTACATTATATGTATACACACATATATAAATATATATACATGTATATATATATATAAAATACATATGTAAACATATATATATATATACATATATATATATATATATATGAAAACCAGTCTATCTGGGAAGAGTGGCATGTGTCTTTAATCACAGAATTTAGGAGGCAGAATCTGTGAGTTCAAAGCCAATGTGGTCTTCACAAAGAGTCCAAGATCTACCAGGACTACACAGTGAGACCCAGTCTAAGAAAAAAATCACTATATATGGATATAACTTTATTTAAAGATAACTCATAGCTTTACAGTAGAAATAGTATTTGGGGCATTTACCCCATCATCTCTCAGGTTTGGTCCTTGCTCTATTTCATTACTGTGTGTGTGTCTGACATCATAAGCTCTTCATTATTTATCTTGTACCAAATGGTCTCTGAGCACCACTGTGAAGGGCTATGTTTCCTGAGGCACAGCACTGCAGACTTCATACTGCTTGTTATGCTCCTGAGTCAGGCACTGCCCACAATTGTTCAAACTATACTCTCCACTGTGCTGCTAAGACAGCCATCAACCTAGGTTGCTCCTGTCATACTGTCCCGTATTCCCATATACTCACCTCTTTTCACTTCTGCAGTCTGATGTGTGTCCATCTGGATAATCATCAGAACCTAGACTCTTGCTTGTCAGCAACCAGGGGCAGAGGATAAATCAGAAATAGATCTGACATGAATCTATAAATACTTACCAATCTAATGCCCTCCACCTAATATACATTCCAACAGAGTTCAGTCTCATATTTGGAGGATATTTCTTTTAAAAATTCAAAGCTACCTTTTTCATAACAGCTGAAATCTGGAACCAACCCAGATATCCTTTACAGGATGATTGTTAATGAGTTGGGACAACTCTACACTCCCAGATTGTAGAGTAGCACAGACCCCATTCTTCTGCTTATCCTGAATGAATGACAATCCTGAAAGACAGGATTACCAAGAACAGGAAGTGGAAGATGAGTTAACCAATAATAGCTTCACTACCCCTCACTTGTTACTATTACTCAAGTAATATAATCTCCCAAAGTTTTATAATCGAGGGTGGCTGCCAGGACATATAAAAGAAGACATTATAGCTTTGATTATAATACCTACATATTTTGTGCCTCTAGAATATTGAGTCAGATGCTTGGGAGCCCATGGTTTCTTGTCCCCATTATTATTCATTCTATAAAGTATTTAGTCAAAAAACTTGCCAAGTTTTTAAAGTTTACTTGAAGAACTGAGAATTAAAAAGTTTACTGTTGTGTGGGTAACAGGTGGTCCTGCAACTTATGATCAATTTTTCATGAAAGTGAATATGACACAGGCACACGACAGGATCTGGGATGGTGGATGGGGGTGATGTTTACAATTGGTGTTCATTTACTTTAGACTTTCAGAAACCTTTATTAATATGTTAACTTTTGAAATATTTACTTCTAAGCAAACAATTTTCAAATCTAATTTTTAGCTATTTTGTGTATAAGATGGTCTGTAACACAGATTTCACGTAGGTCACAGAGTAACTGAAAAGCCTCAAATGTCATCATTGGGGAGAAGCAAAGTTGATCCCTGACTCCAACAATCTTGATTTTGTTTCCCTCCTAATCCACACCTAGAGGCTACTGTACCCTAGGTTCTAACCCCTAGGTAAACTACAGAGAGAAATTTTCTTGTAGTAATATATAGACTATATGCAAGTGTGTAAGAGTTGAATGAAGCCATCTAGTCAAAGCTCTTGAAGAATGTTATCATTTCAAATTATTGGTTTCAACCTTGAGACATATAATTTGGTTCAAATTTACTCTAAAGCTAGCCAGTGAATAATTTAATTATAACATATAGGTGTAGAATATTTCTTAAATTCCCCAATGCACATAACAAGAATTCTGTTGATGAAAGGAAATAAACAAAACAAACAAGCAACCACCTCTCAAACTTAAAGTGTTTAAGAAACTATTTTTGAATGACATTGCCTTTGGAATAAAATAAAAAATGATAAACACATATCACATTTACAAGCAGCCTTATTTAATGGGTAATTGCATTCTATGTATGAATTAGCTAAAATGTGAGTGGATAAATACAGTTAAAACTGAAGAAAGCAGAAGGCAGAAATCCCTCTGGGAATATCTCTAAAGGAGAAAATGCTTCTACAGCCATCCTTGCTGAGAGAATCTTTAGTGCTCATCTGTGCTGAGAATCTGCAGTGTGGCCATCCATGCTGAGAATCTGCAGTGT
>NW_021621338.1:14032906-14055101 GCF_004785775.1 Grammomys surdaster | reverse complement strand
CTGCAGTGTGGCCATCCATGCTGAGAATCTGCAGTGTGGCCATTCATCCTGAGAATCTGCAGTTTGGCCACCCATGCTGAGAATCTGCAGTTTGGCCATCCATGCTGAGAATCTGCAGTGTGGCCATCCTTGCTGAGAATCTGCAGTGTGGCCATTCATGCTGAGAATCTGCAGTGTGGCCATTCATGCTGAGAATCTGCAGTTTGGCCATCCATGCTGTGAGAGAATCTGCAGTGCAGCCATCCATGCGGAGAGAGAATCTGCAGTGCAGCCATCCATGCTGAGAATCTGCAGTGCAGCCCTCCATGCTGAGAATCTGCAGTGTGGCCATCCATGCTGAGAGAATCTGCAGTGTGGTCATCCATGCTGAGAGAATCTGCAGTGCAGCCATCCATGCTTAGAGAATCTGCAGTGTGGTCATCCATCCTGAGAGAATCTGCAGTGCAGCCGTCCATGCTGAGAGAATCTGCAGTGTGGTAATCATTGCTGAGAGAGAATCTGTAGTGCATCTATCCATGCTGAGAGAATCTGCAGTGCTAAATGATAAGCTCCTCTGCTTTTCTGCCTCTCCCCCATATTCTCTTCTCCTCCTCAAAGTCTGATTGATGAAGTATATGGTCTGGATCTCCAGTCAACTAGCCAGGCTTTCTTACATCTCCTTTTTACAAATTTGTACTTATCTATCAGTGCATAATCTATGCTTCATATCTCTGACAATTAATAGACTCATCATTTCAATTTCCTATGAGAAATCAAATTGTGTTCTGAGTTTTAAAGCAAAAATTCCAGTTACTACAACCTTGGGAATGACATGGGAGAGCTGTATCACCATTCCTTCTGGGATCCAAACCTCTTTCTTTCACCCTTCCAAGGGTCCATTCTTTTAGAACTTGACCTTTCCTTCACACACTCCTGAAAACAGCCATATATCTTGTCAGGACTTCTTTCACTGGACAGTTCCAATCATGTGTAAAACACAAAAGGAACTCTGACACTCTCCCTGGGGGATTGACCAGCAGTGAGTATACAGTGCAAGTAAAAGTAGACAAAATGTAGAAAGTGTACATTTTAATAATCACAACATAAAAGGAGCTAAGATCCTGCATAGATTGAGCAGGACATTGTAATAGCAGGAAATAAAAAATAATACACTATCTACTCCTTTATGAGCTTCATTCTGTTGATGTGGGAACCACTTCTTTCAAAACTGACTTAATGGGGAGAGGTTTTATTACATTTTACTGAAAGAAGTCCAGCAGGAACTAAAGCAGAAACCATGGAGGAACATTCCTGAGTAGCTCACTCTATGTCTCATGCTCAGCTGCCTTTTTTATACTGCCCCAAACCACCTGCCTAAGGAGGATGCTGCTCATAGTGGGCTGAGCCTTCCAACATGAATCATCAGTTAGCGCAATGTCTCATGGGCATGTCTGGCATGGTCACAGGCCAGTTCCTTTGTAGTAGTTCTTCACTTGAGGCTCCCTCTTCCCAGATGACTTTATGTTGTGTTAAGTAGACAACAAAAGCAAACCAATGCACCTCTAAGTCAATTCCAAAAGAGTGTCTTAATTTCACTATATATTTTGGGTCAGCATTTTTCTACATAGCACCAGATTTTTAAGGAGCCACAATTTCTGTTTTATAAGAATTTCTATAGAGAAGAGAAACTAGTGACAGAATTTGAAATATCTAACTAGTCTTTGACATCAGAAATGAGAAAAGAAATCTTCACTTTCCTTATAGTGTTGGAAAATTATTTTTATTGAGTATATTATGAATATTATGAAAAGAAATGTAATTTTATTGAGTTTATTATGAAAAATATCATTTTTATATGTATCTGTTTTCATAATTTTAACATTTTTTACATTAGCATAAGTTCCACTCATTATTGTCATACTTAATTTCAAAGGAGTGTCACATATAAGTTTATATATATATATATATGTATGTATATATAGATATATATATATACAGAAAACACTTGCAAATTAGACTAGCTTTTACAAAAATAAATACAAATAAAAATAGTAAGTGGTTAAAACTACAGTATTTTCTGATAGTGAAAATTCTCTCCTAGCAAATACATTATAACACCTGCTGTCCTGATAGAGTCAAATGATTTTTCTCTCCTTTTACTGTTGAGCAGTTGAGCATAATTTCACCATAGGGATTTAGAGTCTAGCCTTTCTTATATATTTGCATGTTTTGTGTATGTGTGTTGTATACGTTTTCACATATGTATGGTGATATGCTTGCCTGTGTGTGTATGCATGTGCAGGCCTGAAGTTGACCGTCAGCAACCCTCTACCATTGCTTTCTCCCTTATTTGCTGAGGCAGGCTCTGGCTGAACCTTGAGCTCACTGCTTCAGGTACAATATTTGGCCAGCAAGCCACTAGGATCTTCCTGTCTTAGTGCAACCTGCAGCACTAGGGTTGTAGATTTTCCTTACCATGCCTGGCTTTTATGTGTGATCTGGGGATCTGAATCCAGGTCACCTCAGCCTGTGGATAGGTCCACCAAGTTCAAGGCCAGATGAAGACTTGTTTATCTCAAAGTTGTGGGCCTGTCAGTATTCCTGTTTCTGTTGCAACTTTAAACAACTAAATAATTGCAGTTGAAAGTAAGTGTTCTCAATTGGGCAACAGTCCCTCATAAAACAGGACAAACCTCTATTTTGTTTTTGTAATAATTAGCAATTTCACACAAATGCTTTAGTTTTCTAGTGAGTTTCAGGCCAATCAACAACTATTTCTTAATATAACTAAATTTAAATATTTGTTTATTTTTATTTTATGCGTATGAGTGTGTTGTCTGGATGTATGTACATGTTCTTTATGTGTCGAACATGTATGTGTGTGTGTGTGTGTGTGTGTGTACATGCATGCACTTGTGTGCAGACCAGATGAGGGTACCTGATCCCCTGGAACTAGAGTTACAGACAATTGTGAGTTACCATGTGGGTGCTAGGAACCAAAGTCATGTCTTCTGCAGGAGCAGTGAGGGTGTGCTCTTTACTGTGGAGTCTCTCTAGCCCCCAAACAACTAGATGGAAGCATGACTGCTCTGTCTAATTTTATCATTGCGGTTTACTCAATGATTCAAGGTGAAGTGCCATTACTTCCTTGTCAGAAGGAGTAAAGGGAATGGGTGTAGGGACAAGGCACCATGAAGATGGCATGGTGATGGCAATGGTGACTCACCACTGCTTTGTCTGACACAGTTCAGTTACCTTGGGACTGACACAAGGTGGGAATTGGAAAGCTAGTCTCTACCTGGATTATTTAAAAACTGTTCTTGCTTCATAGCTGCTGCTGAAGAATCACAAGCACACCCTTTTTTTCTTTATTTCTTTTTTTGTAAAAAGTCGTCAGGGACAGATCTTTGCTCTGTGACTTTGAAGCTGTGGCTGGTTCTCACTGTCATTTCTGGATTAGGGCCTGGATTGTTACACCTTTTTCATCATTGTCTTCCTCCTTCTCACCTTTTCTTCTGCTGTCAGATTGTAGAGTTTTACTCCCTGGTGTTCCCTGTTGCTAAGCTTGGGGCACTAGTTGATGGATTCTAACTAATCTTAACAAGACATGGTGTATGCTGCTCACCAGGCTTTCAAGTAGCCTGTGTGGAGCTGGTATTTAAGCAGCATGGACTGTCATGGCTGGAGTGCATGAGCTTGGAAGAGAGTCTGCCAGAATTTTTTCCCACTTTGCAAAGTCTTTGGAGTTAGGACCAGCCAAGTGTTTAACAGAAGGAATATCATACTTTTTATTTTCTCTTTCACAATAAAGTAAAAATATTTGATTTATCTCTTGCTGGTGCTTTTTTTTCACACTATGGATGTCTCTAAAGATATCAACAAAAATAAATTTGGGGTGCTTTTCTGCTTCTTTAGAAACTCTTGTAACTTCAAGTGAAAGAAAAATCTATTCTTAGCTCGGCAATGGCTTGGAGGAGGAACCCTGTCTCACCAGCCAGACTTTGTAAATGAGTTCTGGTTCTGCGCTCTGAAGGCATGGGTCCTCTTTTAACTGACCAAAGTTATGCCGTCTCTACAAATATCAATAGCTTCTGGAAGATGAGTTAAAACCGACTATTAACTCCCTGCTTCAGATAATTGATAAAACTTGATCAACTCATTATTTTCCTTCCCACTGAGTTGTTTGTAGCAGTAACTCATTATTCATTAAATTATCTACATGTTTAGAAAGCCAGAAAAAATCCAGTTGTTTTGCAATTGAATATAACCATTTTAATAATTCTCAGAAAGGCCTTAGTTTTCTTTGTGCTGTATAAGCATCATCTTACAAATTTATTTTGGCTCATTTCGAGGAGTCAAATCATGCAAGGAAAGGATTGTATCAGGAATAGCTACCTTTTGGCTCTGAAAGCAAGGGAGTGGGAGAATAGGGCTGGGATGTGACCTCCTATTCCAGCCTCAGGGAATTACTCTTTAATCAAGGTTCTGTCTCTGAAAGGTTCAGAACCTCCTCAAATAGCCCCTCTTGTTGGGGACCATGTGATAAAATACTCAAACTTCAGAGACTTTTTACATCCAACATACAGCATCATGATGAATATAATTTTGAAACACAGAAAATACAACTTATAATATTCCATTAGAGACTAGTTTCAAATTTTATAGCTATACTCAAATGATTGTTCATTGGAATCAATATCTCAAAAGGGTAGAAATAACAGAAGCTTTCCATTATTAATCTAGAGAACTCTTTGCTAAGTTTAATTTAATTTTCTCAATATGAAATCAATAACATGAATATTTTTCTGAAGGCTTCCATTGTGGTGAGACATGATCTGGCTATGAGGATTCATCATAATTAGTTAGGAAAAAAAACAATCTAAAGCTACCATCTATTGTTATGTGAGTAGAACAGCAGGCTGTCTGTGATTGAACGATAATAAAAGATGAATAGTGTGTCAAAGGATGTGAGCAGTGGTTTGTGAGAGATTGTATCTTAATCCAAGGAAACAAATCCAATACATGGATTTTCTCACAGTGCTCTGTATAATGAGAATCTCAAGATAATGATCTGTCTTCTTAGATAGCCAGAGAGGCAGATGGACAGATAGACAGACAGACAGATAGACAGACACACACACACGCTCACGCACACGCACACCCCTTTCCTTGCAGAGTAAAGAATATAATTCAGTGAATACTTTGCTCCAAAGATGATAAGCGGATGACAGAAAGAGTCCATGTCTGAATTATCCGTGAAAACTTTCAAATGGTTGTCAATAAAGGCAACAAAATTTAAACCAGCATTAAAATATTGTTTCTTTTGGTAAAGAAACAAATCTTGAGATGGAGTCTACTATGTAGCCCAAGTTTGTAATTGGGCTCAAATTTGTAATTCTTCTGCCTCAGACTCTTTGGTACTGTGATTACAGGCTTGTGCTAAAATGACTGGCTTTGAAATATTGTAACAATTCAAGTATCATTTCCCACTGCAGTTGCTCCAATGATTTATTTCCATCTCACACACAGAATAAATTCATCTCATCACTGGAGCCCCCAAAGTCTCAACTTAAGACTATCATTTCAAATTTAAAAAATTACATCAAAATATCACAGGTTCCAAAGTCCTAAATCTAATTATAGAAGTGACCTAAGTTAGATAGAAAGGAGAATCTGGATTTATTTCATACCGGTACAGATTTCTCCCCATTTATGAAACAGTAACACTCAGGACTCAAATTTGACTGAATCAACATGCCAGGACTGATTGGGCACATTGGTGCCCATAAATTGATGGGGCATCATGCCAACCACATAGATTACTATCTCAGAAGGGAGGAAGACAGAAGATGAAGGAGGCCCCAAGCAGTTTCTGAGCTCAATGTCAGCATATACCTTTACATTTGAACCTGGGTACCTGGGCCTGCCTTCTGGGCCAGGGCTCAGTCCTTCAGGCTAGCCAGTCCATACATGTAGAACATCATGAATCCGAATGAAAGTCAATTGCTTGATTGGCCTGTTTCCTGCCTGTCTGAAAAATTTGAGAGTCCAAACATTTTCATCTGCTTCCTCTCTTCTCTGTACCTCTCAGTTCATACTGGCAGTTTTCTAAGGGTGTCAAAGCCCCGTGAAACAATTCCCCTTTACAACTGAGGGACTCATCCCATCAGAGCCAGTGTCCTACCCAGAAGAACTGAAGGGTTGTTTTCTGATACATGGCTCTATAGAGATGTCTCAGAAGACCCGGGTCTCACAGAAGTCTCTGCTGCAGGAGCTGTCATAGGAGGGAGCACTCTGGCCTTTCCTCTGTCTAGTATCTAACCAAGGCTCCACAGCAAGATTCTTGCACTTCTCCTTAGAGCACTCTTCTGATAGCTGATCTTCTGGGTTGGAACCCTTTGCATTCTAGATAAGTTAAGCCTTTCTCAACCCATCAAGCCTCTTGATTTAAGAATCATCGTTTGGTTCCTTTTACTACAGACAGTGAAGGAATTCAGGCTCCACCAATCAGTCTGCTTGGAAATCTTAGAAATTCTCACAATAACTGTGTGTGAGTTCTGTTTCCCTTACATCGAATAGTAAAGTACTTTGTGAAAAATTCTGTTATTGTGACCCCATGGTGACCTTCCCTCCGCTCTTAGTAGGGCTGCTATTTAACTGTGTCTTGGCAGCCTGCCTTTAATAACCATGTTTGTCTTAGCAGCTTTCTTTTAAAATAACTATTTAAATATTCACTGTAAGCAAACTTTCTTTGTCAGGTTGTTTCAGACTATGAACCTTTAGCATCCATATTTCCATTGAGATCATGGCCATTGGAGTCTGCAATTTCCATTAGATCTCTCCAGCTTTCCAATTATACAATTCCAAAGCTACATTATTATTTTCAGGTACTTTCTAGAGAGCATTTTCTTTTTAGGGACTAAAATTTGAATTGATTTTAAATTTCTACTGCAACAAACAATAGAATTAAAGCAATGTCTTAAAGCAATGAAGCCAGACCCTCTACCCAGAGCTATACCATACTGCCTTAAAGTAGTGCAGGTATATCTATGAATAAATCTGGAGCAGACTACTGAGCTTTGTAGGTATAACTTCATTGACTGGTTTTGTCCATGCTGGCATCCCTGAGAAGAGACATTGCTAATTCTTTTCCACTTCCTGTGGCATGGCTACCAGCTTCTCCCTTTAACCTGGACCATTATTTATACTGGACAACCATTTATACTTTCTTTTCATTCACTCGGGCTTTCTTCATCTTTCATTGAAACTATAGAATGACAGTAGGATGGCCTAGATACCCTGGATGAACTGCCATCTAGACCCCTTGATTTGTCACATAGCATGTCTTCTCTGTTAGGAATTCAGTTTCTGGGAAAGAGGCTGTAGGTTTTCCTAGAAGATTTCTTGGCAGAACCAAAGAATGTAAATGTATTATTGGTTTGGTACAAATTATCCAGGGAATTTGGCAGCCCTCTTTTAACACAACTTTCTATTAGATATGTGAGCATTAAAGGATTGTCTCCTCTGGACCCAGCAGTTTGTCAGGCTAGAAGAGGTGATTGCTGCCTTCCTATCCTCATAGCCTAGAATGGGAGTGAACAGAGACACAAGCAATCAGAAGATGAGCTTGAGCCAGAACTTCACCTGAGTGGGCATCAGCGCCCTAGTCTTTATTCCCCAGTAAGTGCAATGACACAAGGCAGCCTATTGCAAAATATTGGCCAATTTATACCCAACTCTTGAGAGCCCGAGGTGGATGCAGGCTAGCTCACAAGTCCTATTTTGTTTTATTACAATTTAGGTCAGAGCAAAGAGGTTTAGAACTGCATTTTTCTTCAGCAGGCATCATGATACGAATTTACCTCCTGGCAAGTTCTCTAAATTCCAATATTGGCAAGTAGTCCCAGAAGCATCAGTAATGCTTACTGCCTACTTCTCAGAATTATTTGAAGAGAATTTGGATTCCTGATTCAAAGGAAACTTGAAAAAAACCACTTTCTTAGGGTTTCATTTGCTTTGAAGGGTCACCATGACCATGGCAACTCATAAACAAACAAACAAACAAACAAAAATTTAACTGGAGCTGGCTTATAGTTCAGAAGTTTAATCCATTATTGTCATGGTGGAAAACATGGCAGCATGCAGGCAGACACGGTACAGAAGAAGCTAAGAGTTCTACGTCTTGATCTGAAGGCAGCAGGAGACTGTGTACATCAAAGTCCACCCCAGTGACATACTTCCTACAACACTACTACAACAAGGCCACACAACTCCTAATAAATAATGCCACTCCCTATGGACTAAGCATTCAAGCACATGAGCCTATGGGGCCTGGGGCTATTCCTATTCAAACAACCACAAGCACCCTACTGGTAGAGGTGGGATTTGATTAGAGAAAAATGAGTGGCCATAGTAAGTTCTTCTTAGGTGGGAGAGCAGGACAGCTGAAGGTAGAGAAGTTCTAGGAGACCTTTGGATTTCTACTTGGAAGAGCCTTAGTGCCAGCATCTGCCTTGGTGATCAAAGCACCCTGCCTGTCAAGAATTTTGGAGACACTGATATTGAGTCTTTCCCACACAGACTCAACTGCAGTCTATGACAAAGCATGCCACAAAGGAAGCCTTGTAGCCACAGGCCCAGGGCTGCAGAGACTGTAAAAGTGTCAGGCCTGTCTCCTCTCCATACTTCACTGTTATCATAACAGTAGAGCCCTGAGCACAGGCTGGCTCAGAATATAGCTCACCCAACAGGCCCAGAACTTTGTTGTGTAATGTTCATGTCACACTGGTGTGGAATCCATCCAGCCATATTCTGCTGTTTCCAGAAGATGAGGCTGAACCTATCCTTATGAAGTGGGTCAGTTCCATGGGCCCCAGAGTTTTCTGAGCAAACAAGAAGTATAAACACAGGCAGGGTTTATCTGCCTGAAGGGTGAAGAGCAAGATTTATTTTCAAGTGTTTTAGCAGATATCTTGGCACACACAAAGCCTCTGTCATAGGTACAGCTGTTAGCTCTCCTGGTAAGGCATTTCAGAGACTCTCTAAACTTCATTTCTTTCCCACTGACCAGGTACCAGTGTGTTGTCACTCTAGGCTCCAGGAGCTGATGGCTCTACAGCTCCAGCCCTGCTTGGGCCTTTGCAGCTTCTCTTCCAATTTCAAATACAAGAACCTGTAAGGAAGAGTTCACATTCAAATCAGAACACCTCATACCCACACTTAGACACATGTGCATGCATGAATGCATGCTTGCTTGTGTGCATACACACACGTTAATTCAACTCACAATGCCTTGAACTAAGACTCCTAGGGACTTGTCCTATGAATAAAGAAGTTTTCATCTCGCTACCCTAGTTGATCACCTATTGTGTTATCAGAAAAAACATGGCAAACCAAGGCTGATATTCAGAACAGCATCAGCCTTGCACTAATTCACTGTTAATACTTAAGTGACCCATCACTACATTGGGAGAGATGGGTTGATTAAGAAAACACTTCTGGTCCCTGAGAATGACACTGCTGGGGTGGCAGTCATCAGTCACTCCCCATCCCATGCATGCACTCACTTCCGCTTAGCACTTCTCTCAGCTTTCACTGTGATTACTCCAGGCAGCTGATATCAGGATGCTGCAAGCTCAGAGTGCCCCACATGTTGCCCTGGAGAAGTCAGCAACCAGGTAATCCACTTAATGTTCTGCATCATGTGTACATGAGATTTCTAATCTTCTAGATGGAAGACCTATCCTTTCTTGTGAAAAATATTGATCATCAAATTATTTAAAGGAATCTTTTCTCATCCCCCAAAATGAATTTTCAAACCTCAGGCTTTAATGTCTAGAAGGATGTTTTTAGACATTTTAAATTATAAAATGCATTTAAAACATTTGTTTCATAAAATGTAATTATAAAACAAGAATATGAAATAACAGTCTATAACACCAATATCATGGCTGGAGAGATGGCTCAGTGGTTAAGAATACTGACTGCTCTTCCAGAGGTCCTGAGTTCAATTCCCAGCAACCACACAGTGGCTCACAACCATTTGTAATGGGGTTCGATGCCCTCCTCTTGTATGTCTGAAAACACCACTATTGCAATATGGGAATATCTTGTTAAGTATTCCTTCCCAATCCTTTCCAGACTCCATGTCTATGTAATCTCTCTCTCTCTCTCTCTCTCTCTCTCTCTCTCTCTCTCTCTCTCTCTCTCTGTGTGTGTGTGTGTGTGTGTGTGTATACCCAAGCTTTTTCTCACCTATGGTGACAATAATTTTAAGTTATGTATACTGGTGAGCAGACAGAAATACAGGTGACTGTAACAGAAACTTCATAGTAATGATACAGCTGAGTGCAGGGCAATTAAAGGATTTACGGGACACATTTTCATTTTGATTTCTCCAATATTTTCTCGTAAGGAGTATAAGGATGAAACTGTAGAGACTGTACAGTACCATGAAGATACAGGTGAGAGGATGCTGTGAACACACAAGAGGGCTGCAGCTCAAGAAGTCATCAGAAGCTGAGACATCATCCTGTACTTTCCAACCCAAGACTTTACATTGTAGGGAAAAATCATTTCTTGTATTTTAAAGCTATAGTTCTATTTCTAGTTATTTAAAGCTGTGTTCATTCTGTCATATACAGCTGATAAGTCAAAAGATCCTTTTGCAGAAGTCATACCACTGAAGACTTCTGACTATGCCGAGCAGTACCAATGCCCAGAGTCATAGCGGTGGTAGTAGCAGTTCCCATCAGGGTCTCACTCTGCTGCTTCTCCTGTCATTGGCTGGCAGACACAGGAGGACATGCTACACAAATTCTCTACTCTGATGCTTTCCAGTCAGAGTATGGCAAACACTTTACTGCTATCTAAGACTGACAGTTGTTCGGGTCTAAGTATATAGCCAGGTCAAGGAAGAGAGGTGCTTCTAGAAATCTAATTTTTAAAAATGAAGTTTACATGTTAAACAAATGCCTACTCTGAATTGAACTTTGAGTTCTCCATTGGGTTTCCTAGAGAAATCTCTTAGGTTCTAACAAAACATGTTGAAGCACTGTAGAATGTAAGGTAGAATGATGTCACAGTGACCAAGACATTTGGCAACAAGGAAGTAAGCACAGAAAGCAACCAAGGCTGCTTAGGAGACAGAAAAGGATGAGGCAGGTCTGAAGTCAAAGGCAGTTGAAAGAAAAGGCAAAGAAAGAGATAACAGACACTTCATTGTTTCCCTAGCCCTCAGCCCCTTGCGACTGTCCATGAGGTAGTGGGTAAGAAGGTGAGGAATCAACAATATAGACTCCCAGAGTCAGGTGAGGAGTGGAAGCAGACTTGTTTATTGCGGAATTGGGAAGTGCTTTTATACCCTCCACCTATGCCCCATTGGTCCATGACATCTTTCCCCTTGTTGCTAGCACCATCTGATTGGCTGGCCAGGTCTTGTGCTTTGTCATCATTGTCTCCATGGTGCCAGGCAGATCTTCAGGTTGTAAAATGCGAGTGCAGCTGTTGTGCATGCATGGGCCATTATGGGCCACCAGTCAGGGTAACCCTGACTTATTCCTCCTGCACTTCATTCCTACTTTAAAAAAAAACCAAATGCTTATTTATGTATCACATATACAAAGGCAGTCCATAGTAACTGCAGAGGTCTGTGAACTTTCACAAGTGGAGGATTGATGCTCTGAGAGCCAGGTCAGTAAGGACCTGACCCACACACTCAGCATAGCTCAACCTACCTGTCCACACAGTCGCTCCTGTGAAATTGATGTCTTAACACCATAAATACGTTTTGCCTTCTTTTTTACTGTGTACTTATGAGACAACCCAGCACAGGTTCTTCTGTGTGCTCTTTCATTGGTTCAGCTGAGTATCCCTGGGACTTTCTCCTGTGTCCTGAGGTTAACACTTGCGTTCATGCCTCAGTAGTTTTCTGTTGTGCAGATGTCCCATGCTTTCTTTATTCTTTTACATTTTCATTAATTGTTTTACAGTATGTATGTATATATATATTTGTGTGTGTGTGTGTGTGTGTGTGTCCAACTGCCGTGGTACACAGGTCAAAGGTAGGAAATCTGGTGGAAATGGTCTCTCCTTCCACCATTTGAGATATAGCTATGGCCACAGCACAGGTGTGTGTCAATTCATAAGGCTATCACAGAGGGGTGTATTTAGTTTTAGTAGCAAATACTAATGTTTTATCAACGTGATTCCAACCATTTCTATTTTTAACAGCCATGCTTGAGAATTCTAGTGTCCGATATTTTTGCCAGGTGATTTCCATTATACTAAAATTCAGCCACTGGGGTAGCACTAATTTAGTCTTGTGTGTTTATGTTAACACTTTAGTAAAAAGTAATCTAAATATAGTGAATTTGCAAAACTCCTGACTTTAAGGAATTTTTGCAAATGTGTTCACATTTCTATCTGTTAAACAGGAATACAAACTATTTCTTTTTCACAGTTTTCTTTTCCCTCTACACAGTGTGATCTGAGCAACCGCTGTTTAGGTGTTAAAACTGTTTCTGTCCAGAGCAATTTTATTTTGGTGCTAGTAACTTGACATGACCCATCAATATGAGAATGCTTCTGTTCTCTGATACAGGCTTCATAGTTTTACATTTTTCTTCCCCCACATACTTCCGTTTCTATCCACTGACTTTATAACTCATCTTGCACCACATAAGTAATATCAGTCATGGGAAGCTGCTGTCGTCCCATAAGTCTTATGGAACTTTGGTCCAAAAACAACCATTTAAGTCTCTAGAACAACAGCGATTTTATGACTCCTGTGCCACCAGGACCCTGGCAGTCCATCCTGGGACACTTCATTTAAATTGATGTTCCCCTTGCTCCATTTGTTAGTATTGGTGAGGAGCTAAAGGCCCTTTAACAATTTCGCCCGCCTATGTTTTCAGATGCTGGTGTTTCCCATTGCCACCAGTGCAGTGTGGTGATGTCGTTTCCTTGGAACTGCTCTTGGCTTCATTGCACTGTTACAGTCAGAACTGATGACAGGTAGTCACTTTCAGTCTGGACAGAAGCATCATCAGCAAAAGCACAAAGTAATCTGACACTGCCCTATTGGTTAAATTCTTGTCACCTCTCTGCACTTAACTGTTCTCATCCAGCTGTCTTCCTCTCCTCCATCCAAGTTTTAAATTTTTATTTTTTTCTTGATTATTGCACCTGGGTGTTATGAATCTTCACCGTGTGTGTCTTATGGATTTACAAGATGGTTGTGAGCTGCCAAGTGAGTGTTATGAACCAGTTGTAAGTCCTTTGCCAGAGCCGTATGTGCTCTTAACTCATAAGCCAGATCTCTGGCCCCTCTAATTCTGTTTTCGTGGCACATATTTGTGGAGTGTAGTGTGATATTTGGACACATGAATGCCTCCATGTAATATCACCTTGTGTTGGTTAACTTGTAACATCACTTCCAGCATCTGTCATGTCTTATGAATGGAATTCTCTAAATCCTTCTTCCAGCTTCTTTGAAACGTTCACTAGAATACTGTAAAGCATTGCAACATGAGTGAACTGAGTTGCCCTTTCCCTGTAGGACTAGTTTCACTGCAGGCTTTAGGAACAGCTCTCCCCAGTCTGCTCTAAGAACTCACCTCAAGCTCAACATATCCCCATGAAGTATGGGGTAGGAGGTTCAGGGTACCTCCCATTGAAGTGCAGGCTGAGGGGTTTAATTCGGTTTTGCTTTGCTGACACTGTGGCTTTCTACTATTCTCCCCTCCCTGTTTTTCTAGTTTTTCCTCTCCACTTCTTTCATGCCCTAACCTGTAGGCACTGCATGTTGGAGAAGCCAACACCTGCCTGTTAACCCATTTCAGAAAATTTCCTATTGAAATAACCACAAGACAGTCATGCTTTTGGTATATTCCTATAGGGTTTAAACAGCATATTTTGCCTCCACCTACAGCCACTATCCCACTTTTTAATGGCTGTCTGGAAGAGGAGATAAAAAGAAGACACAACCCAAGATTATTATGAATGGTTTCCATTCCTCCTGGAGATCTCAGCAAACAGAAAAGATTATCCAGATTTTTAAAAGTTTAACCATCAGTATTTATTAAAATAAATTCTGTAATCTACTCCTCTAATTTAAAGCTATTTATAAATCTTTAGAAAAAGATAATTCAATTCTAAGGATCCTTTGAAATTTTCATAGGGTGTCTGTTGAATATCTTCACTCCCAACTCCGACCAGATCCACCTCCATTTCATGTGCACACAACTTTGTGTCCTCATTTATTTTAAACCAACTAGTGCTTCCTATAGTCTCTTAGATGTGTATCTATCTGTAGTGTGAAATATTAAAATATCACCCATGCTACCACTGGCAAGGCATTGGCAGACAGGGCGGCCTGTCCTCAACCTGGCACACTGGCTGTCCTGTTCTCATCTCAGCAGACTCTGTGTGACCTGGAGTTCTGAAATCTCTCCACCTGGCTCAATAAGTTCCATAGTGGATCACTGCCACACCATCCTCAGGCTTCCAAAGACCTTTGGCTGGCTGGGTTGCCCCAACACCATACCTTTCTCTGGAACTCTGCTGAGTCGCTGCGTGAAGGAAAACACAAAACCTTGCTTTAGAATCAACAGGGTAACTCAATCGCTGGGAGCAGCAACTTGCATCCTAATTTTGTAAGCTATTCTAAATATAACTCATCTAGTGTCAAATCCTGGCATATCTGCCATCGAAACTGGGGGCCTCTTGCTAGCTACATTTTGTCCTCCAAGCTCCCCTGTCCAAAAGGAAGTATCTTTCTCCTGCCTCCCCCTTTCCTCACTCCATCCTGGAAGTTCCTGCCTACTCATACAGTGATTGGTTTCTTGAAGATTCTTCATTAGGAGAAGCTGAATTAGTATCAAAATACAAATAGCACCAGGGCAATCCATAAGTCATCCACTGGAACTTAGGTGATCTTGTATATTCAAAATTAGAAAAATATAAATCTTTCATATTCAAAGGGACTCCAACTAATACTCTGTCCTGTTTGAAATTCTAAGTGTTAAACTCACATAATTTAATCTCATTCTATAAATTTGTATGTTACATTTCTCCTGATAAAATGACAAGAAAATGAGTTCAGTATACTAAAATCTCTGTTCAAATGTATAATATAAACTAACTCATGTGGACAGAAGTGCTGTTCTGTATTACTAGCACTACTTCTGTCTAAAAAGACAGAAAGTGACTGAAGATGTTCTCAGAGATATATCTATTTTATCAGGGAGCAGGAATGCTACTCTCAAAGGCAATTTTTTTTAAGCATTATGAACTCTTTAAACAATCAAGAATATATTTACTACAACAAATTAATATAACAATTTTCTTACTCATGTCTACATTTGTTTTCACATTTCTCAAACTTGAAAGATCCTTCAGAATCACTCTTGTCTTTGATTCCTGTGAATGGCTATATAGATTCTAGGAGACCCAAACTAAATTATACTTTTAGTCTTTTTTGTGGCAACTTTATCAGGAACACCAAATCTTAGTAGGGCAAATGCACATCACTCTGTGTGAGTCCCATTAATATCTTATTATTCTGTCTATTCAAGGAATTTTGTGATCCATAATACCTTAAAATTTGGTTAAACTAAACACTATGATATAATTTTGAATTATTGTTATTTTTAAGACCAGGAGTATAGAAGCTTTGTTTATTTTTATGAATCTCTACTTTCATGAACAGAAGGAAGAAGGTATATACTTTTTTAAGTGATGGGAGGACTTTGGAATTCTAATGACCAGAATCTCCTCAACTAGTGTATGTGGGCATGATGCTTTACTCTGTTGAGCCCAGGGACATTGTTACTCACAAAAGAACTACCCTCTTTCAATTGTATATTTATCTATAAGTACACACTTACTAAATGCTTATTAATATCTCCTGCTATCAAGTGCCTCGCCCAGATAAAAACTTACTGATCTTTGGGTCTATACTATCTATACCCTGAAATGTATATTAGGAAAGTCTTGTCATTTAAGGACTGGACGAAGTTGGGGACTACAGAAGGAGAGCAACTGGTCAGTGGTTAATAAATGCACAGATCCTCCATGCTAGAACTCTGGGTGAACATATATGGAGGAAATAGAGATGTTAGAAATGAGAGAGACAGGCAGTCTCGGGAAAATGTCAACCTTCCATGAACCACCTGCAAATTGAGGAAATCATTTAAGAAAGAAAGTGACAGTCTGTACAGCAAGGTACAGAACAACTGTCACATAATCCTTGGATGAACCATGACTTTTACATTGCTGCTTATGATAGCCCGTAATGTTGTAGCATGCTCTAAGACTCTCAGGGTGTGATGTCTTACCAGAAGTGAACTTCCATGAGAAGTTATAGACCACTGGCTTTCTCTGGCCTCTGACTGAAGAAGCAAAGAGTTACCCTAGTGCTGTCCTAGAAAATTTTCTACCCAATAAGCTCTGAATTCCAGGGACCAGGGGTATAAACCTTATACGTTTTATTCATACAAGCATTCCTAGAGCAGAGCAAGCATCACACAGACTGGTCTGGGGCAGGTTCCTCTCACTAGCCTCATTTACATCCAGATCCTTGCTTGCCTGTGCCTCTTTGCTTTCCATTTTCACAGTTGTGGTACTATCTCCATGCTTCTGGTCTCTAGATAAAGAAAGGACAAAGTCAATTGAGTTGGTCAGTACATGTTACTTAGTAACCTCTTGTTGATGATCTGAGTTTTGATTTGTGAGACCATTATGGCTAGTGACTTGGTTCCAATAGGGACACCAGCTCCTGCCAGAATTTATATCTTCTTTATAATGTCATTTCACCTGAAATCTCTATCTTTTACATACAATTGGTTTGTCATTCTCCAGTTGGATTACTGGTGAAGAAGGCTGGTGAAGCATGAAGATGCTCAGAGTTGATTCCTGAGGGCAGAATCCATCACTGATAACTGTAAGATGTGTGGTCCCATGCAAGTCATTTTTACTCTTCATGTCTCTGTTTCACACTGTAAAATGGGAACAATAATATCCCTTACTCTATAAGTTGGCTGAAAGTATGAAATGATCAAACAAATCTAATGCATCTTGAAACATAGGTAGTGCTGATGAAATTTTGTACAGTCAAACTAGGAGCAAAAAAGGATAAGTCATCTGTGGGCTTTTCTGCAGTGCATCAGAAGGAACAGCATGCAGGGTTTCTTGCATTTAGCTTGCATCCCATGATGCTTCCACTAGTCACTCTCTTTCCTAATCTGAACCTCCTTAGACTCAAGAATCATAAACCCAACAACCTCAGATCAACTGTTCCCAACAGAAAAATGGACTCAGGCAAGCCAGATATTTTATTTGGTCCTGGGAACACCTTGTTCTCAAGCAGAGGTATATAGCTATTCTGGCTGGCTTGTTTTTTGTAGACCTCCTAGAAAGGTACATTCATGATATTGATTTCCCTGGATATTTCTTGATTCTGCCCTCAGAACATTCGCTTGGCTCTAAGTTGAGAATTATCCAGTGAAGAAGATTCAGAATGAATAAACAGTAAAGGATTTTATTATCTGAGAACTGTCCTGGCCAGAAGTGTAACCAAGTGGGAGTTTGAGGAATGAGGAACCTGAGTGCCATCTGTCTGCCAGATATCTTCCACCCACAACCCTTTAGCAGGGTTTTCCATTGTGTTCCTGGCTGCATCTGTTGGTGGGTGAACACTGGAATCAACCAGTCCCCTATTTTGAACCCCATTTCATTTCAAATGCCATCCCTCATTACCATTCTCTGTATACAAGGGCAACTGTTCTGGTCCAGGAGTCCATGCTCGTTATTCTGCCTAACACAGATGGTGTGTGGGCAGGGACTGGGGATTTGTAAGCTACAAAAGACCAGCTACATCTTCTCTACAAGAGATTTTCAATAGAACTTTGTGTGATGACAGAAATAGTTTCTAATCTGCCATCAATGTGGTAATCATGCCACATGTGGCCCTTGATATCTGACTAGTGGAACTGAGAAGGTCAGTCTGAATCTAATGTAACTTTATTCAATGTCCCTATGTATGCTAATATTACAGTCTTGCCAAGTGCATCACTGCACAGCCCGCCAGCACCTGGACAGCCTTTCCTGCTTGAAAGGCTGTATGAGCTCTCTTGTGGGTTTTGCATTAGTGTTGCCTGACAATTACAGATAGCATAGTGTAACTGTTTTCTAGAAAATTTCCAACACAGCAATGTCTGGGATTTCCTAAGAGCCCTTATGGACTCCTAAGAATGCTTGGCACATTTCTAAGCTCATTTTTCTTGGGTTTTGCTGACTTCTGGCTATCTATTGAATATTTATAAAGAGAGACTTCTGAAAACTGAGAAATTGATACTTGAATAAAGTGTGAGTATGGACATTAGTCCCATGGAGAGAGTTTCAGCTGAAGGAGAGAGAGATCACAAAAAACCAGCACAAAGGATCTGACCTCAGCCCCTGACTTGGCACACATATTATGGGGTGGGATATTTCAGTTGTCTCCCTTTTCAAGACAATACCATACTTTATGTTAGACAATGAATTTCCTGTGCTGTATGGAACACTGACCAGAGTGGAAACAGACAGTAGTCAAACTTCTCCCTTTTCTGTTTCTTTTTCTCTTCCTTCTTGTTGCAGTTCAGAACGTTCTTGCTACTAGGTTTTCCATAATTTCTCAGCACTTTCTGTTCCCTTCAAACTGTTTTCCTCATGAAGAACATCTTTGTTATCCTGGTGTACCTATAAACACTTTGTGATATACTTTCAAATATTAAACATCTCTGATTACTTTACATATGTTTTCTATTTTTCAGAGGGAACCCTTAGGCCCACTCTGTGGGATTCCATCCCAAATAGAGCCTTTAGCTCTATAGTAGACTTGGAATGGATCGTCATATCACCTCAAGGCAAAAGGGGTGTTCTGGAAAGGCCCAGAATAACAAGAGTAAGAAACAGGTGAAGCAGAAGGAAGGGAAAAATGGGAATTGAAGTTCACTTCTCACTGAAGAAGATAAAGCACATTTTTGTCCCCCTAAAGAGAAGGATTGAAAACTCCTGAAAAATGACATGTGTATACAGGCAGACTTTATATATTTATTATACAAAATTATGAGTTTTAATATGCCATTTTCATACACATACATCACAATTTTGATCATACTTTTCAATACCTGCTCACACTCCCCTGTCACCTGTCTGGTCCTCATTCCCTCCCATTCAGTCCAAGTTTCATCTAGTTCCCTAAAATGCCATAATTTTATTCCTCTTTATATTTGAACAGCATTCCACTGTTTTGTATCATCATTTCTTCTTTCACATATTGATGAGTGTTTTAGCTGGTGAAGTCTATTTTGATTTGGAAGGGTAAAAATTTGCTTCTTCCTTAGGGGCAACTAAATATTCTTACACATAAAATCCAGGTCATGTGATGTCATGTAAAGTTGTGATACAATGTTAGAGTTCTCAGTGGACCAAAAGAGATTAATGAAATAGATTCAGTCTTGAACTTCTTGATCATTGCAAGTGCCCCTGCAATGCTCTTGGCTTTCTAGGCTCTTTAGAAAACAGGCGTCTCTCCATAGAACTCCTATGTAAGCCTACAGGTCCTACACTGGAGAACAGCTGCACTCACAGTGATATCCTGTATAGTACTGGGAAGTGTGATACACAGGGACAATGATGAAGAGTCATGCATAAAGTATTTGACAATTGAATGAACTGGTAGACATTAAAAAGCTTAGTAGGGTACAAAGAGTGATCCAACATGAGTGTTGTAATAATTTTCTATAAGTTAAGATTAATGGTCAGGAGCACGTATAGAATCTTGAGAAGTTTGACTGCTGGACATGGTTTGAGTAGTTCATGTATTGTCTTGGGAAAGTAAACACCAACAGTCACATTTCAGTCAACTGATCTATTAATGCAAGATGTAAAATAGGCACAGATGGTCTTATAACTTTAAAATAAAACATGTTCACCCCCAAAATAAAAAATCAATGTTAACAATAAATTATGTAGAAAATCAATCTGATAGAAGTTGCTGGTGCTGTGGGCATAGCTGGAACATGAACACACGACAGGATATGAGGTCAGTGAGTGAGGTGACTCAAGTCAGCTCCTGAGACAAAAGCGCAGCAGAGGGAGATTCACTCTTTCCTCCAGGAGTTCTAGTCCTATGACATTGAGCCAAACTGAACAGCCATCCAACTGGAATGTGATACATAATTCAGGGCTTACTCAGGACAAGACAGCTCCTGAAAGTCTCAACATAGTGTCATCTAAAAGCTTGATGCATGATCACAGACTCCATCCCTATTGAGCCAAACCATATTCTCACCAGACCTATGTTCTCATATATACTCATTTGAGAAACAGCGATATGAAATCTTTGGTTAGAAAGCAACTCTGATTCTATTTGCCTTAAACCCTAGTGGAAAAATAATTAGAAAAATTTTAGGGATCTTGGAGAACTGAAGGAGGAACTAAACCCATACAATTCCAAAAAAAAAAAAATGGAGATATTTTAACAGCAAGAAAACCAACAGCAAGGAAATCAGAACTTCTGTGTGGTATGTCACCATTATTAGAAACACACCTACTGATTACCCTTTCCCTATGTCCCCTTGTTTTACATTCCTTCTGTCAATCTTACTCCCTTCCCCCACCCCTTCTCTTTCTCACTATCCTCTCCTTCCATCCTCACTCCCTTCTCTCCCCATCCCTTCCTTATTTTTCCCTCTCTCATTCCCCAATCTTCCTCTCTCCCTTCTGGTTCATTCTTTTTTCCTTCTCCCTCTGTCCTTCCCTTTTTCTTCTCATTCCATCTCTTCCTCTTTCCCATCCCCTCCTCTCTCTTCCCTCTTTTCCTTTCTCTCTTCCCTTCTTTCATTGACACATATTTACTGAATGTCTCTTATTTATTCAACACAGAACAGCCATAGGAATTCAATGAACAACACATAATAATGCTTACTGTCAGGATTCATAATCTTATGAGGGATACAGAATGAATAGAGTGAAGGATTGGTACAGTAGTCACATAACACACATGTACACACATGCACACACACACACACACACACAACTACTCAAGAGAAGCAGTTGGTCCCATTAAAACATATTTAGCAGATATGCTCCTAGTTACCTCCCTGGGTGTAGTTGGAAATAAGGTGTTTAGAATTTTACCAGGTAACAGAGGATAAAGAACATTTTAAGTAAAGGAAAAAAAAATCACATGCCTGTGGTTATAACAGAATGAAATCCTTTGGACACAGATGGCGCTAGGTCACAAATGGCCTTGACACTGTGCAAGGAAAATCTATTCAGCCAAGTACCTATCACTTTCTCCCAAACCTTTGGCCAGATATACGGTACGGTATGGAATGTAATAGAGATGTATAAGCCTTACCTTCAGGCATGGCCCACAAGATGGCCCACCCAGGTGTCTTATCTAAATGCCATTCCTCCAAACCCTAAGGATTGGTGGAGGCTGCAATTGGAAAGTTTCGTAGTAGCATGCAACAGACCAATTTCTTACGAAGTTTTTTAATTTTATTTTTTTATTGGAAGCCAGACAAAAAATAATAGACTTTTGCTAGACTTAGCCATTTATGTGTTGAGGCTATTTCAACAGGATTTTAGCCTAACAAATGTATATGCTTATCCTAGACAGAGTGCTGGAGGGTTTTTAGTAGGAGAGTCCCAGGTTCATACTCTTGGGAGAGGAATTTCCAAGGATTTTCCTGGACTGAGTAAGCAATCTCCCCATAGGTCAATACAGCAGGATTAGGGAGTATAGCATTGCAGCCCAGCCCAGCTTCAGCAGGACCTAGTGCTATATAATGGCACCAGTTCCTAGAGACAAGGAAAGGGGTATGTGTCAGGTAGGTGAGGTTTCTCCTAGAGAGCAGGCTAAGTAGATTTCAGGATGAGGCTTGAAGAACAGGGACCAGTGATAGCCCAAGCACTAGCCTGATCATTTCTGTTGTGGCATGAGCACTAAGTCTAATGGAAAAGCATAAATTACTAAACCTTACCTATTTGACTGACAGCAGAACCTGGCCATACCCAGCAACAGTTCTTCATGCTGGATCTCACTTCATGTGCTAACTGTTCATGAAAAATGAGGAAGGAGATGCGGGAAGTTGTGGCTCAGCAAATCATCCTCACATCTGTCCCGGCCTGCGGGACTCGGTTATTCGTGGGGGCGAGGGGAACC
>NW_021621338.1:13986501-14032896 GCF_004785775.1 Grammomys surdaster | reverse complement strand
TCAACTGAACAGGATGTAGGTGGGTGACAAGGCTTCGGTTTCCAGGCGAGGGGGAAGGCTGGCAGGGGTCCCTGTTAGGGGTCCTGGTCTCTGACAACATCTGATATCATAGAGGACAGTGATGGATTCTCAAGCTTTTAGACTGTAAACTCTTTCCTGGAAAATGAAATGGAGGTAAAAAAAAAATGGGGGAAAAACATTTCTAGAACTTCTCGAGAAAATAGGTAGTCCTATCCCAAGACAAAACTGGAGAGTCCTTTCAGATGGAAAGAAAGCAATGTAGATCTTCCAGCAGGAAAGACATTAGTCTGATGTGGCCAAATCCTGGCCCGACTGCTCAGCACTACTGAGGTGGCCAAGTCCTCTTCCCACACCATCTCTCCAATGGGATCACTTATCTGGGCATTTTGTCTTAGGTTTGTTCTTAGACCAAAAGTAACTGTGGTCAGCTTCTAAGAGATTTTTCCAGAAAGTGGGAATGTTTTGTGTCTGTTAGAGACTGGGACATGGTAGATAGAATACTGTAGATCTTCCTTAGAATGGGTGGGTTTGGGAGTAGGGCAATTTGGGGCACAGGCAGACTCAAGCCAATATAGGGCCATCAGAATCCCTCTGGTTGTTCGTCATGAACTAAGAAGACTGGATGACGTACCTCCTGAGACATGGGCTGCAATTCTTCCTGCACAGCAGGAGCTGGTTTCCAGAAGGTACAGGCCTCAGGAGGGTGCAGACTGCTGAGCTCTGTATGATTTTGCTATGCCCTGTACCTCATGGAGCTGTGGGCTCAGGCTGTTGTGGTTTCCAATAATAGCATTTTGTTTGTTTGTTTTGCATTTGTTTCTAAGTCTCCTAAACAAAGGGCAATGCCATTGAAGAAAATTCCAAACCTTTCATTTTTGAAAACACACAAAAGAGGACAAGAGAGAAATGAAACTCTTTGCAGAGGAGGGTGTGTTTATGAAACAGTTACATGTAATTAACTTCTTCATAGTCCTTTTGGGAGGGTTGCTAGATGTACATTTGAGGATTCAAATAATATATTTTGATAATGATCTCATGGGACTGGGAAGGACTTTTTAAGACAACAGACACATGGGTGTGTTCTTTCCATAAAAGCCTGTGTCAAGGCCCTCTAATCTCCCACCCAGCTTCTGGTAATCATTCCCACTGAATGCTCTAACATCTACTTATTTGGTAGATGCAAATGGTGCTCACCATCGTACTTCAACATTTCTTGCCAGGCGGAGTTTTGAAGTATAATCTTGTATTTTAATTTTGCCTTCTCAAATCCAATGGATCAATCACTATACTCTGTTGGTTTTGTTCCAAGCTCAGTAGGACATTGTCAACAGAGTTCTCAGTTGTCAGATTCTATAAATCTACTTTGTGAGATCTTATATACAAATGAACCTAGAAAGAAACTGAAAGGACAAAAGTTAGATGCACTGTACTGCAGCTAAGGGTAGTGCTTTCCAGATATGTAACGACCCGTTCTGCTGCTCCGGTCCGCGGGTCAGGGCCTAGCAAGAGAGAGAGTGGGGACGGAGACGCGAAGAATGGAGACAAGGCAGGGAGTCTGATCAAGTCTCTTCAAGTCTCTTTTATTGGAAGGAAATCCTGGGTATTTATACCCTTTACCACGTGCCTTGCCCTCGTGGACAAGCACAGCTGAAGGCACTACGTCATGTGCCTTGCAGCGTGGATATCATGTGCACCTAGCTAGCAGTGAGGAGACCATGTGCACTCAGCAGCGTGGATATCATGTGCGCCTTGCAGCTGGTGGCACTAAACAGCAAAACAAGATATGTGAGAAAAACAAGATGTTTATCAGAGTGTGCTCAGCTGTTGTGGGCTGTTGAAAACAAGTCTCTTGTCAGGATATATGGCCTGAGATGGCTGCAAAGATGATAGCCACTTTCGGCTAGGAGTCGGCTCCCAACACAGATACTTACATACTCAACTTCTATTGTCAATGTGTTAGGCATCCTTGATGATATGTTTTGTCCCCATTTTCAGAAACAGAAAATCTGAGATGAGAACTCACTTAAGGACAAACACACCTGAAGAAGTGGACTGAACCTAAAACAAGATAAGGTGACTCCAGTGATAGAGCCCTGTGTAAAAAGATAGTCCAAGGAGCTTTGAGATGACTGGGGGTTGGGTCTTAAAGAGGATGAGCTCACTGTTACCTTTCCATACAATCCCCGTCAACCTGAAAATAGTGTCATTCCCCATGGAGAAGCCATCTGTACCTGTCTTACTGCACATGATATAGATACTAACTGCCCACAGCTGAGATGCCCAGGAGAGTACAGGACAAACATGAGCAGTGCATGCAGCATGTTCTTGCCGCACAAACTAAAGAATGCCAACTTAGGACCCACGAGAACTCTTGACAGACAGAACCTGAGTCCCCAAAGTATGTCCTGTGTTTAGTACTGAAACTTGTTACCTTTCCTGTTAAGAAGGATGACTCCTTCCTGGTACTTTTGTCTTGCTTGAGGCTCTAAGTTTAGATCTTGAATATAATCAATGCTCACTTGCTGTGGATTGCTAGTCAGCTCTATTGATTATAGCTGGACTTCACTGGAGATTTCAGATCTCCACTCATGCTCTGTTACATTGAGGACAGTGGCTCAGTTCTGGCAGCCGTTCTCTGGAGTCTCATCTCTGCTTATGTAGAGCATCAACATAAGCTGGTTAGGCTGTTCCCTGACAGTATCTGTTTTCTAACAGAGAGAGAAATGCAAAGTTCAATGTCAAGGCTTTGACTACATGCAGGTAGTTTTGTGACATTAGGAAAATCATGCTTCATTGCTGATCCAGAGCTTCAAAGCAACAAGGCAAATGAGGTTTTGGGCTGTTTGAGACTGAAGCTCCCTCAGGAAGGAATGGCTTCCCACTGTGGCAGGTCTCTGGAGGCCTTTCGTAAATCTCCCCACATCTCTCTAAGTCTGTTCAAGCTACTAGAACCCCATCTTATATAATTGATGGCTTAAACGTACAGGACAATTTAAAAGGACATCATCATGTCCTATATTCCAAGGAAGTTATATTTAGCCATTGTGTACTGTATGCTTCTTGACTGTGTGCCTCAGATTATTAAATCTAACTAGGGATAAGAAATGAGTAAAAAACATATGTTAAGGATACTGATGAACTGGGCCAGTGTCATCCACGCTATATTCTGGAAGATTATTCAGCTTTGTTTTCTCCATGTCCTGAGCACTTGTGGAAAGCTAAATTGAAAATAATGGACTGATGTGGTAGAATAAACTCAGGACAGGATAACATTGGGCTATGCTTACTGCACTTGTAAGTCTACTGTTCAAGAGAACATCAACTAGAAAGATAAGAAAAATGACTATTTGATAAGGATGAGAATATATATGGGCTTAAAGTTATAGAAGGTAGTTTGTAAAGTACCTATAACTTTTGAAAGCATTCATGAAGAAAAACTTGCTGTTCTGCACTAGAACAATGGCCACAGCTCCCTGACCATAAGATTCTACTTCCAACTTATACAAATGCAAACTTGTTTGAATGCACAGAGCTGATGAAGGGGTTCCTGCTGGCAGACAACAGCCCATAGATGTGTTTCCTCAGGTTTGGTATCAAAGGTATGAAGAGGCTGCTTGCTGCATCTGTGGTCCAAGTAAGACTGGAGATTGTGGGAAAGCTGCATTTTGAGCTGGCAGATGAAATTGGCAGCATTTTCTACACAGAACTAGTTTACCAGACATGAAATATATATATGTGAGGGGTCATGAAAGCTTGTGTCAAGATTCAAGTCACTGAAGCAAGGCAATCTGAGTCAGTCACAGAAGCAGAGTCCCTACAATGAGGACTTTGGAAATCAATGCATGAAACTAGGAGGTAAGCTTAAGTCTCACAGAGACTCTAGAACAGTGAAGACCCCAGGAAAATGGGATTTTCATCAATGAAGGCTGCAGAAATGGAATGTCAAAGAGTTCACAAAAAGAGGGACCACATGCATTCATGAATTAAGAGGCATCAGAATTAAGAGGATGGTGTTGTCTAAGTCTACTGGAACCCAGATGATTTCATCAAAAGTACCAGATGCCAGATATATAGCTGCAGGATTTGATGTTTCTTTTGTTGGGTGTCAGTCTTGCTTTGGTTTACTATTTCTTCCCTAGCCTTCTGTTCCTCTCTTTTGGAATGAAATGTTTATTGTATGACATTGTATGCTGAAAGTACATAATTTGTGTTTTATTTTTAAAAGGGGGCTTATAGTTATGAGATTAGAGGTCTTACAACTATAAAATTGCCTAGAGTTTCTGAAAAGACATTAAATTTTAGGGTTTTAAACAGCATTTCATCTCTGAGGATGTTAGAGAAGATCTAAATATATTTCACATTATGAGATAAAAATGAGACATTGGAGGCTTGGCATGGAATGTTATGATTTAAAATGATGGGTTTGAGTATCAAGTTAGCAAAGGGTGCAGAATCTACAGGTGCTAAATAATCTACATTACCACCTAGGCTGAATTTAGGACCACATATCTCTGGGTATGCCTATAAGAGTATTTCCAGACAACTTTAACTAAGGAAAGAAGATCCACTGTAAGTAAGGGTAGCTATATCCCATGGGTAGTGGGCTGTGTCTCAGATCCAGGGAAAAGAAGAGAAGCAGCCTTGATCTCATTCCATTTCTTTTTCAAAAGGCTTATATTTATTTATATGCATGTGTGTGTGTTTATTTGTGTATGGTGTGTGTGTGTGTGTGTGTGTGTGTTATGTGTGTATGTGTGTGTATGTGTATGTGTGTCCATGGAGGCAAGAAAAGGAAATCAGATCTCCCAGAGCTAGAAATGTCAGTGGCTGTGAGTCTTTCAACTTGGGTTTTGGAAAGTAAACCTAGGTCCTTTAGAAGAGTAGGAAATGTTCTTTACCACTTAGTTATCTTTGCAGCTTCTTCTCTCCACATCTTACCTGAGGATTTACTATGGCTAGCTGCTTCAGGCTTGCTCATGTGTCTGACATCCCCACGATGCAGGACTGTATCCTCACACACTGTGCTTCAAGATAAACCATTTTAAGGTTACTTTTGCCACAGCAAGAGAGAAGTAACCAATATAGGTATGTTAATACTCATCCAGCAGCTATCACTGCTCTGCTCACCCCCACATGCATGTGTCTTCCTTGCTTTTGTATGATGTGATGTGCTTTGTCAGATAGAATGTGAATGGAAATGACAATGTGCTGGCTCAGTTGCTAGGCCAGAGGGTGGGGTGTCACTTGGTCTGCTGGCATCTTCCCAGTTAAAGTTTCTCCCTCAGCTCCTTGTGATGGTTTAAAGAGTTAGATTCCCCTACAAAGAGCCCAGACCACTGAACTCAACCTGAAGCCCTATTTTGCTCATACTAACCCATATCAGAAGGGCAGTAGCTAGTCTGCAGCTGTGTGGATGAGCTCTGCAAGATCAACAAAATGTTGCAATCAATTTGCAAGTGGACAAGAAAGATCTACTAATATTGGATAGTAGCAGAAATGTGATGCTATTCATTACACAGCCTTGTTGTGGGAAGCACTGATTGATCTGTTTTTTCTCACAAGCAGGCAGAAGATGAGGAGAAAAGCTAATAGTATACAAGCAATTGCAGAACAAACCATGGTCTGTTACCTGCATTTGTTTTCTGGAAAGTCAGAGAAAAATGAGGAAAATTTATTCTCTCCTACTTGCTTCAAAAACTCTTGGGAACAGTTTTTCATAGAACTTGTGAATTTGGTGGCATTCAGGTACCAGGCAGCTTGGGCAGCATAGCCTCTGCTCTTTTTCCTCAAGGGATTCTTCTCAGTCCCTTTGCACTTCAGATTATGACCAAAGAAACTGAGATTCACTTTGGGTGGTCTTGGACTCATTAATAAAATAAATTGACTCAAAGAGAAGCTCAAGGACAATTTCATCACAGTTTAAGAAGAACAGAATACAGGTTTGGTAAAAATCCCAGTAGCTTCTAAGGAGAGAGTTGGAGGGGGAAATGCCTTTCAAATTAGGCAAGGGACACAAATAGCTATCTTGTCAAGAAGCTAAAATTCCCTCCCCAGAAAGGAAGTGGGTTAGTGAGCTAAGGAGAGAGCTCAGAAAGCATCTAGCTGCACATTTACAGTCTCAGCCCACCTCTCATTTGTACTTTGCAGGCTTTGAGTCACAGGCTCCATTTCTTAGAGGATGGCAGGCTAAGGCAGGGTTTCCAGTAGTCCTCTCCAAGCTGGCTTCTTTCACATGTTCATTTCTACTTAGGATTCTTTCAGGTCCAACTCTCTTGTCACAGGATCCTTGTTACCTTTTTCTTATGAGGCTCCAGCTACTGGATCTGGACCGGCCTTGAATCAAGGCTGGTCTCATTATGGGATCCGTCACCTAGTCTCATCTGTGACAATTATTAAAAGGATTTCACGTGCACAGCTTGGACAGATCACAGCAGACTAGACGGTTCCACGAGGGGAGGTTTATTAAGAGAGTGGGAGAGCGAGAGGAGAGAGAGAGAAGAGTAGAGAGAGTAGAGGCCGTCCATGACCACATGGAGAGAGGGGGAAGGGAAGGGGGGAGGGCGGACCACACCCCGCACGCGTGGGGCCGGGGGGCCAAGAGAGTGAGGAGAGCGGAGAAGCAGGAATAGGGTCCTCATGAAATCTGGCTACTTCCTCCTGGCATTGGGGGTGACGTGTCTTTAGGGGGAACCTAGAAGAATGGATATGGGAGATGTTTGTTCAGTCTTAAGAGAGCTGGCTGTTTTCTGTTGTCCAGGGTCTGTAGAGCGAGCCATATGAGGATAGGCCAGAAGGAACAGGTCCAGTAGAAGCAGCTATGTGTGTGGTAGGAGATGGAGCATTTGAAGGTTGCTTCTCTGGAGCTGTTTTGGATGCACCTGGACTTGATAAGATGTAGGAAATAAGATTAAGAACACTTGGAGAAAGAATTTTTTGTACGATGTACATTTGAAACCCAGAGGGATCCCACCCTTTGTAACAGGTAGTGAGTAGGACCTTTGCTTATCTGGATGGCATCTATTTGGTCCATGAGAGGTAGATCTGAGTGGGTTTCCTGTAGCTTATAAGTTTATAAAAGAGATGACAGCATGAGTTAACACAAGTAGTCTTTCAACTGAGTTTAAGTAATGAGGTAACAGATAATATCTGTGAAAAATTAGCTGTCAATGTAGTCAGAAGTCTGATAAAGAGTAAATAACAATCTACCAGTTATATATTATTTTTAAAAAATGACAGAGTCTACTAGCCAACAGTTCCCATGGTTACTATAGTCTCTTGGGTGAAGTCAGTTTCGCTTCCAAGTGTAGAGGACTCAGGGCTTTTTCTGTGGAATGGATACGCATGACATGAGAAATGACTTACCTTGTTTTAGCCAAGTCATTTGACTCAGGGTATCCCATTGTGTTTGTCCACATACAATCCAGGCTGTATGTTCTAGGAGTCCAGTGTCCAGGTCTTCTGAAACCATCTTGGGCTAACTGTTAGAGGCTTTGGGCATTGTATCAGCCATAAACTTAAAATATACGATTGGCAGACTTCTGAGAGCCATAAGGATTGGTTGTAACTGAATAAAAATCCATCAGAACGGGTTAGGAAAGAGTCTTAAGTAACTTTGGTGGGTTGCATAGGAAGAGAAAAGCACATTTTTGTATTAGTAAAGAAGCATTTTGGCTAAGACAAGAATAAGAAAGCTGGCAATAGTGGCATACGGTACAGCTGGTGGGCTGGAGCTGTGAGCCACAGGTGCTGCAGGCCGCAGTGACAGGGCGGGACTTCCTGTTAGCATGAGGAAGCCACAGCCTAGTGTCTCTGGCAGCAGTTATTAAAGAAAAGCAAGCATGTCCCCAACATTAGTTTTTGTGGCAGAAGGCACTAACACTTTATAGGTCCCAGGTGGCAGGATGTAAGGGGAAGACCCAGGGCAGAGCTAAGAACCACAGAGGGAAGGGACCTGGTTGCAGAGGAAGCAAGGGGAGTTAGCTGGGCCCTAGACCTGCTAGCTTTCCAGGCAAGGGACTGGAACTGAGGTTCCAGTCGACCCGCAAATGCCGAAGGAAGGGGAAGGGGAAAAGGGCATGAAAGGTTTTCCCTTGGAAGAGACACAACTGGGGCAGAGCCTGTGATCCTGGGAGAAAACAGTAAAGGCTCACCCGTGAAAGAGACATGTTGGAGACTACATTTGGAGCCGGTGCTCCTGAGGCAGAGAGAACAGTCTGTCCAGGCCCGGCCTGGGGTACTCAGTGGCGAGAAACTGTCTCGAGAGGAGAGGGGAAGTGTCTCATCCAAGGGGAGCCATCCTAGAGAGGTTCAGGGAAGGACAGGTTTAGGTCTAGCTCAAGAAATATTTTTTGGGGACCTTGTGGGCAGTTACCGCAGTATAGCCGTGGTGTTGTGTCTGTCCTGTACAGGTTACAGTAGCTGAGGTCCGGCAGCTGCACAGGTCTTGGGGTTCCCGAAGTCTTCGTTTCCCGGGTTTTGGCACTAATAAAAGGATTTCACAAGGCAGCTTGGACAGATCACAGCAGACTAGATGGTTCCATGATGGGGAGTTTATTAAGAGAGTGGGAGAGCAGGAGGAGAGAGAGAAGAGTAGAGAGGGTAGAGGCCGTCCATGACCACATGGAGAGAGGGGGAAGGGAAGGGGGAAGGGGAGACCACAACCTGCAGGCACTGGGTCGAGGGGCCAAGAGAGTGAGGAGGGGGCAGGCAGCCCCTTTTATAGTGGGCTATACAGTTACAGGTAACTGTGGGGAGGAGCATACCTGGCTGTTGCCAAGTGACTGTGGAGGTGGAGTTTAACAGATTACTAACAATTATATCATCAAAGATTTTGCTCAGAAGAGGTGGTGATGAAGGCTCAGCTACCATTTTTGAAAACCCCACCATGAACAGTACAGAGAGCTCCACCCTTCAATTAAACATTGTTTTAAAATAGTGACTTACCTCATAAGTTGAGAAAACTAAAGAATTGACAACTAAAGGACATTAAAACAGAATCTTGCATTGGTGACTGCTCAGTAAATGTCACCATCATCACCATTCTTATTGATAATTTTTTAAATTATCAAATAATTTAGACACTTACAGTGCCTTCCCTATATCAGAGTTATGTGAAGATTAGCTAAGATATTCATTGGCAAACATTCTTTAAAAATGTTTTTTAATCATCAAAATGATTTGAAATATTGCTTCTAATAGTTGTATTTCTTTTTTAGTAGGGAAATTCCACCAAGTTGGCAAGGAGTGTCAGATGGGAGACACAGCAGGTGAATCATTTATGATGTGCAGGGTACCCCATGTTATGTGTTCTGTGACTCAGATGTTGTATAAGTCAGTTACATAAAGAAACACATATCTGCTCAGTCTGCTGTCCATTTAGCATGCTGGGATACATGGAAAGTAAAACTCTTAACTTAAAAACAAATTTACTGTGGTTAATAGAAATTTTACCTTCCAAAGCATCGCACACATTGTGGTATGTTTTATCTGTATTGACAGCTCTGGTCAGTCATGACTAGAGATGTGTATTGGGTAAACATATTTCCATTCAATAAAGTAGGAATGGTGAAAGAAAGTTCTCAGGAAACTACTTCAATTTTGACATGTTTTTGGAAAGTCTACTAGGTTCCTATGTAGACTAATGTCCTTTCAAATATATGTTGGAGTTTTGGGACAGTTGTGGAATGGGAGGAATGTGTCAGCCAAGAGACAACTTTCAGTATTTACCCATGACTAGTCATCCTCTGTATTAACTTATCTTCACTTCATACTGACTACTGTCCAGAGATTCATGATGGTGGTATTATCATCATCTGTTTTCCAATAGACATGCTGATGTGACGGTGGCTTTTGTTGAACATTACTTGATACAATGCTAATAAAACATAAGCTTTTGACACTGTTCTTCTACAGATCCATTCCAAGGCTTAACATACACCTTTCTGAGGATGAAGGTGGAAAGCAAACGCTGGAGCCATTTGCTTCTGGGGTGGCAAGTGTTTCTTCTGCATCCTACAGGTGGCCTTGGGTTTCCAGATTTATTTGTCCATCTTCAGTGATACTGGACACCTGTATCTTTTACATGAACAGGAGTCTGCCTTTCTACACAAAGAAGTGTCTGAGGGAGATGTACCCCCTAGAGATCTGTGCCCAGTCTCTATAGGATGCAGAAGTGAGGAAGAGAAGGTAAGGTACAGATCTGCCTGAGACAGTTGCCAGGGACCACCCCAAGAAATGTCACATACATACAGAAGGGAGCAAACAATGCTTGTGGGCATACTAGTTACATTGTATAACTGCTTAAACCAAATACCTGATAGGAGGCAACTTGAAGGAAAGGGGAGGTTTCTTTTGTTGTAGAGGTGGAGAATATACAGTCCGTCATGATGGGGAGACACTCGGAAGTAGCACTGTGAGACAGTGGGTCATTTTGTTTCCATAGTCAGAAACTAGAGGAAGCAAGCAGGAAAGTAAGTGGTCCATTTCTTCCCCTGAGATTTTATCTCTTATCTGTTCTACAGTCTCCCATAATTGTACTAACTGGCAGTGGACCAATTATTCAACACATGAACCCATGAAGGATATTTCACATTCAAATCACAATACTTCCTGGACAAAACTCTACATGTTAGTTTATAGTATTGACATTATTCTATCCATGTGATGGCATGCATGTCAAATTATGAGAAATGAAAAGAGTAAATAAATATATTCACAGCAGAGAAATTTGTAAAGTAACCTAGAGATAAATTATATAACCTCCATGGTAAAAGGCAGTTATATAGTCACAGTCATTAACTGGAGACTGGAGAGATGAATCGGGAGTGAAATACGTTTGATCCTCAGAAGCCCACTTAAAAAGCTAGGCATGCTTGTTCTTGAATTTCCACAGCTAGAACAGCAGCACCAGGAAGATCCCTGGTGCTTGCTGGCCAGTGTGCCTGCCTTATTTGGCAAGTCTGAAGCTAGTAAGAAACTCTGGTGTAAAAGCAAACATGAGTGATGGTGCCTGAGGAATGGCATTTGAGGCTATATTCTGGCCTCCATACCTGGAGGCATACTCATATATAAACATTCCTCCACATGTGTACATCTCACACAAAATCGTGCACACATACAATGAACACAATCAGGTGAGACTTTCTCTTGCCCCCTTCCCCACCCCTTTCCCCACCCTTGCTTTTCTGGAGGGAGCCCAGTTGGTATGTGCTGTCAAAGCATGTGTCTGGATCTCCAATACTCATGTCAAAAAACATCCAAGCATGGTGGCACATCTGGAATTCATTGGCCAGGCAATGTAACTAAAATGTGAGCTCAACATTCAGTGAGAGATTCTTTAAAAAGCAACTGCAGACAACATAGACATGGTCAGTAACAAATATGTATACACTTTAAGTACCCAAAAAGCTAAGAGTCGGGTCAGTTATCATATCAGGACTGAGGATGGGGTGTGGGGTGGGAGGAGTCACATGACGTTTCCTGGGTAATCCAACTCCAGAAGCCACCATCAGGATGCAGATCTGAGTTTATTGCCCATCCCATATGCTTATATGCAGTGTTTGAGCCAAAACCAAGCATCTAAATCTTTGGCCAATTGTATCTCACCAAACCATGCTCCAATGAAAGCCTTGTCTAATGAGATAACTCTGAAGAAGTACGGGAGTGGATTGTAAGGATTTCTGTGAAAATAGGAGAAGCAGCCACACCATGGCCTCGGTTCCTTTTTGTGGTCTCACCGGTATGCCAGGAGCCAATTTAGATCTAATGCCCTGTATGCCAGATCAGAACTCTTCTTTGAGGAATCGCAGGAGCCTGTGGGACCTCACTCTCCATAACACTTTTTTCCTTCATAAGATTGACTTCCACATCACCCACAGTGTGAGGTACTCAAAAGCAATTTGGGTAAACCCCTACCCCCGGACAATTTCAAGGGCAAGATTCTATGGAAAGAAATGTGACTGTCTACCTCTCTTGGAAGGAATCTGTAGGAGGAAGAAAATGCTAAGTGACTGCTTACAATTCCAGTATCTGTGTGGCCTTTGTTATCTTTTCTGAGACTGATTTTTCTCACATCTAAAGTCATGGAAGTGGTGTTAAATATCTCAAGTAGTTTCTCTGAGATCCAATGACAAAAATTGATGATGTGTTTGCTTGCTGATCATGCGCAAATGGGTCAGAGAACACCCCTATTGTGTGTTCCAGTCTACAGTAATGGATATCTGTCTAGGAACTGTGCTCCCAAAAGCACTTGTATTATAGGGTCTTCTAGGAGTTTGCTAGCCTCTGAATCTTGGGTAAGACTGATGTGTGCTACTTTTGATCCTCCATGATAATGTATTCCCATGATTCTTCCTTCCATGTCTTCTTTCCAACTTTTAATTGGATGACCCAAGTGTAGTAGTTATAAAATATCACTTCCTGCTCATAAGTTGACTGCTTGGTCCTGAGATCATGGTGCTGTTTTAGGGAGTTATGGAAGAGTTAGAAAGTAAGCGGGAGAAAGGGAATCTTTGGGGGCAGGTAACACAGACTTTGGAGTTACAGAAAGATATCATGGTTTTTGTGTTCTAAAACAAAGAAATGGACAAAAGACACATAGATAGTACCAAGAAATTTATTAAGAAAGAGTTTGTCAGTGTCAGTACGGCAAGAACCCAGAGCTACAGCACTACACTGCCACCAGCAGCACCCTGAGGAGTACTTTCTAGAGACCTCCACTCAGGGGAAGCCAGGATTCTTGGTTTCACTGCAGAAAAAAAATTCAAAATGAGCAGAGCTAGCTAGAATTTATTAGAAGAAATATTAACATGGAATTAAACATAAAGGTGAACACAAAGGCTTTCAAGTAAGAGGCAAGACACCCACCCACACATGTGTGGTTCCCTCAAGAAGAAGTCATGCTAAGGTGTCTGTTCAAGACTCACACAAGTGGTTTGGTGGGTTCTGAAGTTATCCACTCAAAAGGATGCTAAGGAACTTAAATGAAACTATAGGCTGGATCCTGGAATACATCTGGATAGGACTACAGTGGAAGTGGCAAAACCCTAGCTCACAAAAGGCTGCAGAGGAAGTTAAAAAAAATGTAAACAAAATTTTATGGTCTTGTTTTTAAAATGTCCAGAAAATTGCATATTGACATCTGGGGAATGTATAAGGTTTTATGTATAAGGTTTTAGTCATGGCGTATTAGTATTTTATTTGACATATTCTTATTTGAGATAAATATTGCTATTTGAAATATTTCTACAAAAGGAATATTGTGTCATCTCTATAAAGGTATCTGTAGTGGGATAATTTCCCGCTACATTTGCAATAAAGGTCAGACATTGGGCAGTATGAAAGGTAGGTGGAGTGAGGAGTTGGGAGGAAAGAAGGAGAGGAACTGGAGGAGAGAGAAGAATGAGGCAGAGGAGGAGAGAAGATAACGGCAGATGTATGCATGTCTCTAGCAGTCTAAGGTAGTTATAATATCTAGGTCAGATAATTGGGCAACAATTCTAATTGTGAGGGCATCTTGTTAATTGAGCATTTCCAAATATATAAATCTATGGGATAATCTTTAAGCATTAAGAGTCTTTATTTTACTGGGTACCACGGGCATAGCGGGAATGGTCTTGGCTCAGCTGAGCATTGTGGACAGCGTGGTGAATTGGCAGAGCCAGCCACCATACTGGTGTCTCATGGGTGCCAGGGCCTACCCATCTAGCTAGCTGGAGTCCCGGTCAGAGCTGAGGAGCAGCGGAAATATGACAGCTGTCTGAGAACAAGCTGGACTGGGTGGTGTTTTCTAAATATTACCTGCAACAGGTAACATTAACAGCAACTGTTGTTGGCTGTGCTGGGATTCTTGTTCCTTAACTGGAGTGAGGTGTCAAGTTGCTGCCAGGCCCCTTTACCTGTCCACATCCCAGTACTTTCCCTGCCTTTCTGTCATGCTTCAGACTTACTTCCAAGCAGGGACAGTTTAGTAGAAAACAAACTACTAAGTAAGAACTGGGCCTGAATAGCAGCTTAGTACCACACTAGATTAAGAATTTCAAGATTTGACATGTAACATGTATGCACACTAGTGCATGTTGCCATGGCATGTGTGAAGGTAAGAACAAGGTGAAGTTGGTCCTCATCTCCCATCAGTGACTGAGCTCAGACTGTCAGATTTGTCAGTGGCAAATGCCTTTATCCAGGGCCATATCACTGGCCTCTCAGCTCCTTTACTTTTTCAACAGTTGGGACTTTATTTAGTTTAGCATGGGGTTTTCTTTTTTGTACTATAATGTGAACCACAGTTCATTTGGCACATCCTGGAGAGCCCTGGCTATATTTGCTTTCACATATGTTAATACCTCAGTGTTTGTCTAATGCTTTGTAGACACATTCTCTACCCTACTCTCTTGCCTCTCTAGGGGTATGTATTACTACTGCTTCCTCCCCCACCCTGTGTATGTTTTTGTGTCTGTCTGTCTGTCTGTCTGTCTGTCTGTCTGTCTGTCTGTCTCCTTCCTATATGCCATTAGATGAGCAGTCTCTCCAACAGATTCCCATACCATGAAACTCCTCACTGTCATAGAGATAGTGGAGGCAAGAACTATATATTGAAATCTCTGAAACTACCAGCAAAAATAAACAACTCATCCTCCATCTCTTAATTTGTTTCAGTCAGGAGTTTTGTTAGTGATAAAAGTCTGATTATCACACCAACAAGCCTTGAAGCTATGGAATAGAAGCACATGCGTGGGTATTACCACAAGAGCCTTGCCACACAGGCAGCTTTCCAGGAGAATGGGTGAAGACAGAAAACAAAAAAAACCCCTGCATGTTTATTGTATTAAAACACTGAGACCTTGAGCTGTTATAAAGTCATCACTGTCTGATTAACAGATGCTGCTGCTTGTATTTCTATAGGTGAATCACTAGACTACTGTTTACCTAATCACTGTCAGCATCCCATGTTTCCTACACACTGTAACATGGGTGGTAGGTCTTAACATTGCACAGGATTACTATGGGATATCAGGAACTTTCATACAGCTGGTAGAAAGATGTCTAATAACCCAAACTATGTGAGCAAAAGTCATGCTTTTCTCTTTAAGAGCTACCTCTATGAGAGTGTTTTTCCAAGATTCAGCTTTCATCCAGACAACCAAAATAATCTAGGGTGTTTTATTAATGCTTCAAGTAGCATAGGAATTTAGTAAATGTTTACTCCTCTAATGGTAGGGACATCCTTTCAAATTTATTGATTGAATTAGAATAGAATACACTTGACTCTTAACATTTTGACACACTCTAACTCTACACTTGGATTGCATGTCTACTCCGTGCAGGTCTGTGGTAGATTCAGGGGGACACAGTTGCTCAGGATCTGCCTCTCATAGCCTTGCTGGGTTTTGCATCAAGTTTTCCACAAGGATTCAAGGTGGATTAGAGTAGATATCACTATTATGTATTCTGAGTGGTTATGTCAAGGTGGATTTGAGGGAATATCACCATTCTTATGTTCTAGATCTACCTTTGCTGAGGCATTTCCATGCATCTAGCAAAAGAAGAAAGGGCTTGCAGGATCCTTTGAGAGGACTTATTTACTTAGCCCAGCTCAGAAGTGTTGCTTTCACTTCTGGTATATTCCAAAGGCCAGAACTCAGTCCTGTGATTTTTACCCAGCTGAAAGAAAGTGAGAAAATAGCCTTGGTGTGTACAGAGGAGGAACAAATGCCCTGCTTCTGGTACGGACTGCCACTGTGACAAGCTATATACCTGAGGGATGAAGGCTCTGAAGGATGAGCTAGGAGTCTGGGTCTTGTACTCCTGAAAATTACATTAGGATTTTCTACCATTTCTTCTCTGAATCTTACTTGAATCAAGCTTAATTCCATTCAGCAACCCCATTAATCTAGGTAGATCATTGCATCTCAAGATATTTTATAATATCAGGAAACCATTTTCCTACATTTTTATATTAATCTATTTTGCATGTGTATATGTGTGGATACCCACATATCACATCAAGCATGTGGAGGTCAGAGAGAGTGTCCTGGACATTATTTCAGGTCATCTGTCTTGGAGACAAATGCATTTACCCACTAAGCCATCATCTCACTGGCCTGACCCTTTGCTCATGGAAGAGAATGTGCTCAGGAATTAGGATGTAGACATTGTGGACAAGTCTTAGGTGATTAAACACAATGGGGAAACAGTCTGTAGAAAAATAAATAGCAGCTCCCAGATGAATGAATGAATGAATGAACGAATGAATGAATGAATGATAGCACAGTTCCTCTGAGTTGACAAGAGATCACCTCTGGCTTACTTTAGCCTAGAGATGAGGATTTATAGAAGAAATTTTGTCTTGGAAAATCAAACAGGAATTAGACAGGGCTTCAATGTGGAAGAAACAGGATAAGTTTGGAACACTTGGCTGGATGAATAACATTGGGGGTTTTGACAGATAAGACAGTAGCCCATTTCTGCAGGCTCCTTGGCTGGCTTTCTTATCTAAAATAACTGAAAGTGTCGCTGTCACTCACATTTCCTCCAAGATGGAAGGTGTGATTTCCACATAGTGCCTGCAGACCTTAGACATGAAAACCCAGGAATCCTATTGCAGAGCCTCCCCATAAGCACAAAATCTGTTTTGCACCATGATGATTATATAAGGCATAATTTAAAATATCTGTGTTTGCAAATTAAAAGGCTTTCCTACCACTAATTAAAACATACTCATTAGCTTTTGGCAGGCAACTGCTGTTCTTAATTTGAGAAAACAAATCTAGAAGAAAGGTTTGGAAATATTTAAGGAGGGAAAACAGACCTCACCAAATGCTCAGATACAAGACCAGAGTAACTATATTCATGGGATGAGAATACCAACTATGTGTCAACTCTATTATATTAGCAATCACCCACTAGTGACTTAAAATAACACTTTTCTTACCTTTTCCAGGTTTTAAGTAGTCTGTCTCTTTCTCTTAGTTAGGTGGCTATTTTCACTTGCTTAGGGATATGATGAGTTCTTTTGAACACGGATCTGTCACAGGGTCTTCTGCAGCTGTTTGTTAGGAGACATGCCTTGTTACTAGTTGGTATGCTATCATTCTAAGGCACCAAAATCTGTCTGAAATTATGGGATAATAGATTCTCAATTGTGACTCTTAAAAACTATCATCCTGGACCCTCTAAAAGTTAAAGTTTGACTTAAATAAAGTGAGTAAAGATGTTTGTTGATTAGCCTAACAAATTGAGTTTGATCTTAGGGCTTAGAAGGAGAGAGCTGAAACTTTGTCTCTGATATTTAAATGTGTGACATGGCACATGTAAATTCATTAACACATACACAGGAGATAGATTGAGAGAGAGAAAGAGACAGACACTCAGAGAGAGAGAAAATAAATGTAAACACTGAAAATTGTGGTATATAATTGTGTCTCTATGAAGTAATTATTTAACTTATCAAAAAATAAAATGTTGCTTATAATAAAAGAAATATTAAGTTATAAAAATAAAGAATCTATGGCTACAACCCTCATTTAAAAGTTTTTTTTTTTAATGCCATCTGATCTACAAAATTCCTCTCAGGAAAAGCCTACACTTTAAACTTCAAAATAGTAAAATAAAAATAAACTTTTGAAATAAATTTACTTTGGAAGAGAAGTGTATTTGTTTTTTAAGCAATATGCTTTTATTTAATTTAAATATCAGCCCTCAAGAATTGTGTACATTTAGTTTCAGTATTCATTCATTCATTTTTGTGATTTGATTGTGAATGGTCCTCCATAGATTTATGTGCTTGAACACTTGGTCCCCACCTGGTGGTACATTGAAGAAGTTGTATAGTTTAGGAGGCGGAGTCTCACTACATGGAGAAATTCACTGGGTTGGAACTTGAGACTTTAGAGTGAAACACCACTTTTTGCTTGCTGCAGGCTTTTTGAGTTCGATTGTGTTATAACCAGCCAGCTTCTTGCCACCCTGCCCTGCCTACCATGGGAGCCTGTATCCTCCAGAGTTTATAAGCCAAAATAAACTTTTAATTTGCTTTACTAGGGAATTTTATAACAACAGGCAAAGCAAATAAGAAAGGTGTTGGTACTGAGAAGTGGGTCAGTTGCTATGGTAAAGTTAAACTGTGGTTCTGGGCCTTTGGAACTAGCTTGTAGGAGTAATGTGGAAAAAGCCTAGCATTGAAAGTAGAACTAAGTGACTCATTCTTTTGGGAGCTTAGAAGACAGGAATGTAGAAAAAAATTCAGACATTGAAAAACTGGCTCCCAGAGCTTCTAGAGGGGAACAAGGACTCAATTTGGCTAGAGTCCATTGATATTAAATTTGATTACAGTCTGGCTGCATTCTGTCCACATTGTAAAATCATGAGTGAATAATGATCATATTTGTTGGACCAAAAAAAAACCCAACAATAAACAAAGCATTTGTGTCATTAAGAAGAAACCTCCTTTTTTGCCATGGGACAGTAAGAAAAGTTTCCCTAGGACAAGAACCCATCCATGAAAGGTTCCAGCTTGTGAAAATAAAAATTCATTCAAAATGAGAAAGCATATATTCAGATTACAAAGGGATTCTGGAAGCAACTACCTAATGAAGTCAATATAGAGAGGTTGCTGTGACTGATATACCCGGAAACCTAGGCTTAACCCTGATGTGGAACTAGGGCTTGACACTTGGTGCTGTTGTTTTACAGATATTAAATATGCAAGATTGAGGGGGTTATAGAATCCTGTTCCCCAGTTCCAGAAAGTGTTGAATCCAAGCAATGCAAGGCAAGGTTGGAATTGCTGCCAGGAGGCCCTAAGAGGTCACCATGAAGCTGTAAAGGTCAAGTGTAAGTCACAGTGGAAATCTGGGATGTTGGAAGGAGCTGAGCATTTGTGCCCCAGGAAGAATAGCTAAAGACCAGGGATGACTAAGCCTTTTGGAACAGATGGTTTCCAGGTGCTTGATATGGAGCTGGAGGGTTTTGTATTTGTCCTTTGGTCTTGCTTTGGTCCAGTATTTTCTCACAAGGCCACTATATCTTCATTTTGAAATGAGAGCTATAGTCTGTGCCATTGAATGTTATAAGTATGTAGTATGGCTTTTGTGTTTTCCAAACATTGCAATTAAGTGATTGCTTTGTGTAGTGGTTTGAATAATAATGCCTCCAACAGGCTCATACATTTGAATGCTTAGTCATCAGAGAGTGGCACTACTTGGGAAGAATTAGGAGCCATGGTCTTGTTGGAATAGTTGTGGCCTTCTTGACATTGTGTTACTAGAGTAGGCTTTGAAGCTTCAAAAGCTCATGCCAGACTCAGTGCTGCTTTCTTTCTACTGCCTACAGATATAGTTACAGACTCTCAGCTCCATCTTCAGCACCATGTCTTCCTACATGCCTCTGTGCTTCCTGCCATGATGATAATGAGCTAGAGCTCTGAAATTAAAAGCAAGCTCCACCTAAATGCTTTTATTTTTCACAAGTGCTATTATGGTTGTGGTATCTCTTAACAGCAATAGAACAATAACTAAGACAGAAGTTGATAACAGGAGTCAGATATTGCTCTGACAGGTCTGATCATGTGGCTCATGGGAGGCATATGGAAAGCTTTAGGACTTTGAATTAGAAAAGTCATTGGATACTTTAAGCTTGGATTAATCGACTGTCCTAGTAGGATCATGAAAGACAGTTTTGAAGGTGAGTTGAACAGTTGGAGGGGAAGAATATTAGTATCTAACCTAGTGATTATTTTTGTGATATTTCAGCAAAGAATGTGGCAGTGTTTTGCCCTTGGACAAAAATCTGTTCAAGGCAAAATCTAAGGTTTTTTTTTTTTTCAAGACAGGGTTTCTCTGTGTAGCTCTGGCTGTCCTGGAACTCACTCTGTAGACCAGGCTAGCCTCGAACTCTTGAACTCAGAAATCCGCCTGCCTCTGCCTCCCAAGTGCTGGGATTAAAGGCGTGCACCACCACTGCCCGGCCTGGGTTTTTTATTAATGGGATTGACAGAGGTGATTTCAAGGCATCTCACTGTTGTCTGCCTTTGTAGTTATTAGTCATCACTCTTATGGACATCTATTAAGAGCAGGGGCAATCTGAGCTTTAGAATCAAGGAGACAAGAAAGATGTTCTAGACTCTCCCTCTGCAGCCATAGAATGGCACTGAAGCCAGGTGTGTGTCAGGGGTTTCCCTGCATAGAGACCCAGAGAGTCCATTACTAAAGCTATGGATGTGAATCATAGATTTCATCGGAGACCCCAAGATGTTCAAGATGCCATAGTCATGGGATACCTCCGAAAGATTACTGAGAACCAAGTGTACAACCAGCTCAAAAGAAAGAAATGTGATGCAGTCAACAAAACTGAAAGGTGTTGGAGTTATGAAGAGTGATTCAACATCAGACATCAAAATACAGGATTTGGAGTTTGTTCTGCTGGTTTTAGGTCTTGATTTGATGCAGTTTTCCCTCATTTTGCTCCTTTTCCTCCCTTTTGGAATGGCAATAAATATTATATGACATTGTATGCAGTATGTGATCTGCTCCTTTATTTTGATTTTTACAGGGATTATAGTTAAGTGGTTTCCAGGAATCTCAGAAGAGAGTTTGAATTTTGGACTTTTAAACAGCATTGAGACTCCTATAGACTATGGGATCTAGTGAAGTTGAACTGAATGCATTTTTGGATTATTATGATTGGCTTCAAGTCTATAGGACAAGGAACATACTGGTTTGAATAAGAATGGCCCCTATAGGCTCATTTATGGACCAAATACATCAAATATCTCATTTAGATGCATCTATGAAAAAGACTAGCAACTTAAGAGTTAGAAGGGCAGGTATAGAACAACAACTTACATTCCTAATTTACTCCTAACTTACATCCTGTAGATTTTCATGTGGCATATTACATATTAATAAGTAACTATTAGATGAATGAAAAGTCATTGATTTAGGAGGATAAAGATGTGTTTGGGCCACTGGATTGCTAAGACTATGAATGGTACAGAGCTCAGGAAAATTTAAGATGGAGCAAATTTAAGTCATACCAAGAAAAAATATGCATGTTCATTCTGTACATACACATGCATACCACATGCAGTTAAGTCACGCCTGCACACAATCCATAGATATACATACTACACATTTCATACACATATATTATACATATACTATGCACACACATGTACCCAAACTCATACCACATACATAAACACAGAAACAGTATATATTATACCACACTTTTATACACAAACATACTCCCCATGATAGGAATGAGCATAGCTTTGGTAGACCACCGGCAAATTTCCATCAGAAGATAGACATAGACCTTTGTATAAACCAGTCTTTAAAATGAAGTTGTTAGCTCCTATGATTTGAAAAATTAATTTTAACCTTTGTTCATCTCCATTTAACCAAACCAATGGCCCTAAGAAAAATGATACATTCATTCATTTCATAATAATAATGTGTGGGCTCTTTTGAAGCTAGGCATTTAAATAGTATGCAATCCTTCCCTGTGGAGATAGGACAGAGACATCATTGGTTCTGTGACCCTCAGCATGGAAATGGGACCTTACAAACAGAGGGGGAACCAGGGAGCTTTCCTTGGATGAGATTATTGGGCGTGTATAAAGATAATATGATAAATATGAACTTGGCTTCACAAATCACAGACGGGGCAGGCTCTAAATAGTGTTGAGTGTGGGGAAACCACAGACACAGTTCTAACGGAAAGAGCCACATAGGAATCCCAGAAAAATCTTTCAGTTGTGCCCTGAAGACACACAGCAGTGACCCAGAATTTATACGTAGGTAAAAAGGAGAGGAGGTGAGGAGAGAAAATCTGGCTCTGGCTCTGGCTCTGTAGCCACATGGAAGCCATCTGACCTGGAAGACCCCTACTATGGACAATTCTAAAGCATAGCTGTCTTTTACCTCCTTGCAAATCTTCTTCATCATTCCTAGTGTCACTTTCCACTCTGACTCCATGCTTTTCTGCCATGGATTCATTCTCAGTTCAGGCCTGTTTCACTGCAGCTCCTTCTACTGAACTCTAACCTCTGGTCTACTGATTCCAAGTATGTGTTTATTGGAGTTTCATGGTATCACAGGTGGCCATGTGCTCAGCTCTGCACATCTATCCACTCGGCCTTCCATCTTGTCCCCAAGAACTTCTTATCGCAGGTGACAAGGGTGTCCACAGCTTGGTGACAGGATGTAGATGGGAATAAAGTAACATGAGATAAAACACCAAATAGAATTTCTTTCCAGTGAGAGCTCCAGGTTAGTTTCACTCTGCTTGCTGTGCACCACTTACACTGTCTCTGTATACTGCTGTTCCTTGTATCCCCCCAGGTAAGATCAGATCAGTGACTTTACTCAGTCATTTCTTCTGTAAGTCACTGAACATCTCAACATGGCCTTTCCATGTGGCTTAAACATTTCCAAGTGGCTCTAAGCTTTTTGGATAAAGATGGAATAATTAAAACAGAAAAGAAGGATCTAGGATTAATAAAAGAACAGAGAGCCAGAAATAATGGTGCTATTCTCCCTTTTGTCCACACAAATCTGTGATTTGGTAATTGATATCACCTTGAAGTGAGGTCACTGTCGCACATAACTTCACAATCTTACAGTCTTCTTCAACTAGGACTTCCACATCAGCCTGATGTTCTTGTTAATCTTTGGTAAGTTCAGGAGTGGAGAGTCAGTTTCGATAAGACTTAGCCAATGTGTTTGTTTTTGTGTTTACTGTGGCTATTATCTGATTCTTATGTCAATTCTGATACTCTGGAGTTTCAACCCTTTTTGAATTTACATTTTATGTTCAACCCACAAAAAGCTTTCCCCAGTATTTTAAGACCTGGAGTTGTTTTACCCAATCCAGAATTTAGATGGATTTGTATTTTTAAAATTCACCTTCAGGCACTGACTGTGCATATACTAGAGGTCTACCTCACCTAAGGGAGATGTTCTCTCTTACAAAGTGGTACTCAGTCTCTCAGGACTGTGTTCAACTCTGGAGGGGTCATCTGTGGACAAACTGTTTTCTGGTATTTTTCCACAGATACTTTCCTGTGAGCCCTGTCTTTCTGACATTCCTTTGTTCACTGTTACTGAGTCCTTCAGTACAAGTGTACAAAGGATTATGGCAGGGTGTTGGGGGGCTTTCTGACTCTAACTGCTCAGCCTTTTCTCTGGTATTGGAGTTGATGTGTATATTTACATATTTTATTATACAATCTATTATCTGGTTTGGTTCCCCCTATATACATTGGTGATGAGTCCTAATACATCATTTCTTGTTGCTTCTTTGAAAGCAAGCCTATTGAAATTTTTATGGTAATTAAGAATGGAATCAGGTACAATGCTCAAATATGAAGCATATTTTGCTACCTGTTGAGGACAATCACTCATATTAATGACCACAGGGCTTGCTTTTAAATAACCATAATTTTGAAAGGTCTTGGGCTCATTCTTTTAGAAAATAGCATGTGTTGTTTTCATATTTTAATACAGATTTTGTTAAAAAATTAGGAAAGATCCTAATCTACTTGTTCCAGAAGCACATAGATGTAAAAACCGTTTTCACGGTGCATCTATGTTTCCTAAAGCCCTGCTTGCCCTTGAGTCTACAGCAGTTAACTTCATTTTATATTGCAGTTCATCCTTCCCTTCTTCTGAGAAGTGTGGTTGGAAATAAGATCTAGGCATTGTGGTGTTAATTGGCTTAAGCACAATAGCAGATCCCACCTATTGTGGGTTATTAATGACTTAGGGTTAAGAAACCTATTAGAAGAGTCCCAGATAGACAGTTAGGCTTTGGCATTAGAAAGATCTTATTTTGTCCTGTAAATATTTCACAATACTGTATATTAGGGTAGGAGGTCTAAAATTGTTCTGCTGATTTTTCAGAGCCCTGCCAGCACTAAAGCTGACATCTTGAAGGGCTGACTGAGAAGACAGAAAGCACATGGAGTCATTTTTGTCACTCCTGGATCAGCCTTCACCTGAGCTTCAAGACTGTTTAGATAATTTACTTCTAAAGCCTAGTTGTATTGCATTTCCCATTTGGAAAAGAAATAAAAGACAGATGCTTATAGGTATAATGCTTACAGAATGGTATGATAAGAATTGGAAAAAAGTTAATATACAGAATTTTATTAACTCTGACAGGCTGAGTTGGATGGAATTGAGGTACTTTAGAACTTTGGCTAAGTTACCAGAATGCAGAAGTAAACAGGACCTTTCACTATGGAGCCTCGTTGAATGAGACTTCTCCCCAGCTGAGAACCAAGAATTGCAGCACACTGAGCAAAATTTGCTGTGAAGATTGCTTATACAGAGACAGTATTCCTTTTTATACAGAGATATTTTCAAAGTAGAATACTAAAATTAAGTGAACCATGCTTAAAGGCTAAGCATATAGGACCTTCCAGTATGGCTTTACTATTCCCAAGTCTCTTTTGGGAATCTCAATAACAAGATGTTTATATCAACTTTGGTTAACAGTATAGACATCCTGACTCCCTGTGCCTCTGTGACAGAGAAATTCTCCTTTTCCATCCACCCTGCCCATTGCATTTTAGGAACGACTCCACAATCTCTTTGGACTCTTTAGTATCCCTTTGCAAGCAATATTTTAGAACTCATTAAATCATACAAATGGATGTTCAAAAAGCCTTAATGTACTTTTGGTTGTGAGCCTAGCCTAGTGTGTGTTTTCAATGGAATGTCAGTAATTTCAATCACAGTTGCTTTCTTTATCTTTGACCTAATGCAACACAATTGCTTAGCTTCCTTCTCCTTGTACTTGATTCCTGAGTATCAACTGGGTCCATTCTCACATCTAACTTCCTAGAAATTTATGTGAGAAACATTCAGTGAATAAATGAATTTTGCATTCCTTGAGAAAAAAAAAAGCCTTAATGTGTGTGACTCTCCTTTGAGAAGCTTACACCACATTTGGGGGTACCACGTTCTTTCCCTAAGTGCCTTTATTTTTATTAAGTTAAGAATATATTTTTAATAAACTCCAGATCTTCCTCTTACTGGCTCATCCTAGAATTCTTCTCTGTGATGAAGCTGAATACTTAGCAGAATGTAGACAGCTGAGGACACACTACTCAATGATGTGTTCACCCTGCTACTGATGACAATGGTTCTGTAGCATCTGCTCTCTATCAAAATGTTCTCACCTGGAAGTAAGCTGTTGTCTTTTGCTCTATTGATCACCGATATCGAATTCCTCTGGAGTATCTGTTGTTACATACATGGCTGTTACTTTTATAAACTGTAACTGGTAATGAAGCCTGAACTATCCCCATTTTTGGACACCACATAATTCTCCCTGTAAAGTGTCACAGTGTTCCACAAACCTCAGTAAGGATTCAGCATGTTCACAAGAGGCTATCATTTCTGTATGGATGTCACAAACATTGTAGGTTTGAAATGGATCAATCTTTCTCCTCTTTCAACTTTGAAAGTGATAAAAATCACCTGCAATTTGAACTGACTGGAAACTTTACAGATAAAAATAGAAAACTTCCTGCCAGTCACAAGTTTCCATTCTTCCTTCATCTCACCTCCACAGAAACTGAGAAGTCTTGAAGCCAAATGCTGCATTTCATTGTAAGCGGAAAGAGGTTGCAAATGAAATTATCTTTGAAAGTCTAGGAAGACACATTTTATTCTGTAGAAACTTCTGGAATATATTCTGGGGTAGCTTAGCACTAGACTCCAATGGAAGTACTACACAATGCTGTCTTCAGCTCTGCATTGTCTGCTCTCTATCAAAGGGTTCTTCCTAGGTCTGGAACTGAGCTGTTGTATTCTGCTCTGTTGATCACTGACATCAAATTTCACTGGGGTATTGGCTAGCAATGGAAGGAAAGATGAGGTGCATGCATCACCACACACACACACACACACAGACACAGACACAGACACACACACACACACACACACACACACACACACTGAGAGGGAGAGAGACAGAGACACAGAGACAGAGATACATGACAGAGAGAGAAAGAGACAGAGACAGAGAGCCAAAACAAAGACACTGTAAAGAAAAAAGAAAAACAGAGGCAAAAAAGAATGTAATGGGATAAAATAGGCAGTTACATGGATAAGACATTTCTGTGTACCTGTTATTCCATCCAGGATTGCACTTTCTTGTTTTATAAAACAATTAGTTGTGTGCAAAAGTGTATATCTCTGTGTGGATTTGTCGACATGAGAATAGTTGAATGCAGAGACCAGGAAAGGGTGACAGATTCCCTGGAGCTGAAATTGCAAGTACTTGGAAGCCACTCAACCTGGGTACACTCTGGAGGAATAGTGCACATTCTTAACTACTAAGACATCTCTTCATCCCATTGGCTTGAACTTTTAATGTGGCAAAATACTAAGGATAGAGAGGCTTTCTGTCCTGTAGAATCCTTAGCACCCTTTCAGAATGGCAGATTTCTGGGAGAAAAGGGCCAAAACTATGCAGCAGACAAAGGCTTTTATGAAGGACTCTCCCTGTGCTGATAAGGCTTAGCAAATCTGCCTTGAACAGCAGTTCTAAATGGGATTATCCGGATTAATTAGCTGAGCCAAAGAATGGCTTCTTTTATCCTAATTAAAAAAATATTCCTACCCCACACCAGCTATAATACATGTGAGTTGTCCAGTCCCTCATCTGGGAGGCATGGGAGAACTGTCCCTGGTGGCTTGGGTGTAAGAGAGTTGGCCTGATGATGTGGGGACAAGATGTCCAGGAGTACTGGCCGCACTCCTCACAGAGATTATGAGGAAGATCTAAACCTGAAGGTTTGGGTGTAGAAGTGGGCGTGGGAGAGCTGATTCATTGCTTTAAGATGGCCCACTCCAACATCCACCCCATCTATGAACTGCTAGAGTATGTACAGGGGCCTATCCTACAGATTCAAAGCTGTAGGATCTCCATGACGCAGAGGAACAACAGGATACCCAAGAGTTTCTGTGATGGACCAGTGACAGAAGCCAGAGGTCTTGAACTAGACCTCTAGTTCACAAGTAAAGTTGTCTGGGCAAAAGGTTAACACAGACTTCCCATGACACTATGATAAACAGAAATGTGATGGGAAGGCCAGAAAAATGGAGAAGCAGAATTAGGTACACTTTTAAAAGGCTTCAGCTGATAGAGGATCAGGTTGTTGCCCAGAGATGGTTAGATGATCCAGAGGTCAGCAAGATTATTTTTTGGTTTTTGTTTTGTTTTGTTTTGTTTGTTTTGATTTGGTCTTTTCCTCCCTTTTTTATTTTTTATTTTTTAATTTCCTTTTGTGAGGAGGTTTACAAGGGTGGAGGATGAACATGGGAAGACGGAATAATGAATGGGATTGGGATGCATGATGTAAAATTCCAAAAGACTCAATGAAAAATTATGTTAAAAATTTAAACCTAAGTCCTAGATGGTTCACATAAAATTTGACAGTTGGATATTTGAGGAGTAGAATTCAATGCTTTCAAATCAGCACTGGCTCAATTCAGAATGACAGGCTAATGACTTGGTGAGAAGCACGTTACAAGTTCTAACAGTATAGAATCCTTCCCAGAACTTTTCATAACTGTTCCATGAAAAGGGACTTTCTGGAAACAATTCTTAATGTCAATGACGACTGACCTATAATAGTACTGTGAGATGGAGATGGAATCAGAATTGTAGAACTATCCCCTCATTCAGAGTGAACAAAGGACAAAAATGATGGAAAGGATCTTAAAGTTTAAAGTCCTCTTCAAGCTAGCAAAAAATGCTGCTTAGCGGATGAGAGCGCCTTAATCTCCTGCTCACTTGCTTTAGCCTCCTGAGTGTGGGTATTGATTCCTTGCTGGTTACCTGCTGGCACTTTCTCAGGGATACAGAGCACTGAACAGGGATTGCTACATCTGGGCACCATAGTTGCCTCTCCAGGATATAAAGCTCACTCTAGCATCCCATGGTCTGGATACAGGGGTGTCTTTGATTTTTTTAGAAGCAACTCTCTTCAGTTAGTCAGCTGATACCATGTAGAGATGCCTCTCACCACTGAGGTTTCTCAGCAAATGCATTTCCTGGGTCTCTCACAACAACTGACACTGTGAGTCCAAGCTGTGATACCAAGGTTGAATTTTAACCTCAGATTGATTTTCCAGCTCTGTTTTCTGCTTCAACTTTTCTTTTCTTTCTTGGTGACTGCCAACTCCTGTAGTTTTGCCTTTAAGACTCTTATCCTGGGCTCAGAGCAACATTTAAATGTTGCTCTGAGCCCAGGGTTTGTCCAGTTAGCTCAAGAGAGAAGTAAGTTTGAACTCAATAAGGAACTGTTTACTCTTGATGGTACAGTTGCCATTGAATGTCCAGATTACAAGGGCAATCGTCTTAGTTCTCACCTTCAGAAAGAAGCATCTGCAAATCTGTGGAATTTAGCAAGCAAGGATATGAGATCAAAGCCTGAATTCCTAGAAACTCTCTATTTACTTGAGACCATGTTGGGTGGCCCCCAGTACATCAAGCACCATATGATTTTGCCTCATACCCGATCTTCTGACTTAGAGGTTCAGCTTGATCGTAACATGAAGCCATTACCATTTAATAGTGACTCGACACCAACTGAAGATGGAGCCCAATTATGGTTTAAGCAAGTGGGAGTCATCCTTACAGATGATTTGATGAATCAGTTGCTAAAGGGAAAAGCCAAGAAGTATTTCCAGGAGGAAACTGAATTAGAGACTGGCCAGCCACCCATAGAGTTAAGAAAGAAGACAATTGTGCCCTTGCCGAACTCTGATTGCAATGGGACAGATCGATTGGGGGATGTGGGTATGGTTGGCTTGTGCCCTCTCACCCGCATGCAGCCCCCACTAGTGAAGCTAGCTATCCAGTTCACAAACAAGAACCAATACTGCTATGGTTCCAGGATCTACTTGGATTGCACAATATGAAGAGGAGGCAGCTGGTTCAAATTGGGTACCGTGTGGTAGAATTACCGCACTGGAAATGGCTTCCACTACTAAAAAGAACTCGCTTAGAGAAGCTAGCATGCCTCCATGAGAAAGTGTTCACCTCTGCTCTCTGAAGGGCACTCATGAGTATTTATCCTCATGCAAGGAATAGTGTACACCCTACGCCTGTAGGTTGAGCATCCTTAACCAGAAAATCAAAGTCAAATATTCAAAAATCTGGAACTGAGTACTGACAGATCTCAGATCAGGGATACTCAAGTGGTAGTCTATGCAGATACCCTGGACTTCAAATCTCAAACACCTCTAGTCTCAAGTATTTGATTACAGGGATTCTCAACCTGTCTTCCAAGTAATTATAAAAGCCAGAATGTAGGTGGGTAAGACCACCTATTGAGTAGTCATGGGTGTACTCTTTTCTGTTGCAGAGCCTCTAGCAATTATATGTTACTAGAGGTTGTGTATAAATTACTCTAGTTGTTTGTTTTGCTCAGGATAAATTAATAAACATCTTCAAAGTGACATTGAAAAAAAAAGACTCTTATCCACTGTACTACATCCCCAGCTAGGACTCAGCACATTCAAATTCTGTTTCCTCTTGGGCTTATGTAGATACTTTAAAGTTGTCTTTGTTTACCATCAAGACAGTGACATGGCAACATTCATTTTCACAAATTTCAGAGTCTCCAGTCCTAAGCAACACCCAGGCTCCTTTCTACGTCCATTGCCCGGTGGTTCCTCCACATATACTTTCAAAAAATGTCACCTGGCTCCAGCTTGTGTGGAAATGGGCTCAATAGATAGAGTTCACACGTAGTTTAGCCAGAGTTCCTTGGAGTGCATCGGGGAAGACTTCCCTTTAAAGTTGGTCTTTTGTGGTCTAGAGTTTGGTCCTGTGAAGTGCCTCTCACTGGTGCTGACCCAGTTTTATGTCTCAGTGTTCCAGAGTTTTGAAAAATGATTCTAATTCTCTCCTGGGCTATTTCTTTCTTCATATTTGAAAATCTATAAAGTATTCTCCTAAGTAACACTTGTGTTGAAATCTGATTGTATTTGTAGACAAATAACCTCCTACTGATAGAGGTAAAATCTAATCATTCTGAGAACAGAAGAAAATGCTCTAGATAAAAATTAACCACTGCAAAAAAAAGGGGGGGTGGAATTTAGAGTTCATGTTTCTCTTTCAAAAAAGCCTTAGTTACAGTTTCCTCATTATACTATATTATAATTTCCCAAGTCCTGAGGCTCATCTTATTTCTTGGGTACGTGTGAGTAGTCTAAGTCTGGCCCAGGTACCCAAATGCTAGAAAGTACAAATGGTAGCAATGTTACTTTATTTGCTTAATTCGCACTTGTATTTAGCTTATATATGCCTGCCTCTTGCATTTGTTACTTCCAGTATGTTACATTTCCCAACCACTAAATAACCACTTTCTATGGTGCAATTGACCCATGGTGCCTATTGTAGAAAAAAAGGAATGTATTTATTTATGCTAGAATTCCTGTCTTTAGAATCTAAAATTCTCATTTATTGTCACTGGTAGACATTTATTGGCTAGAGACTTGCCATTATCCCCCTTCAATTCCATGAAGAGAAGCAGAAAATGGTGTCTGGAGATTGAAGATAAATCACAGCTCAGTCGAGCATTCCACTGGAAGACTGTATCTAAACTGGCCTCTCTGTGTCTGCATGGAGCCCCAGCTGTTCTTTTTTCTTTTTGGATTTTTTTGAGGCAGCAGAGGGGAAAAAGCATAGGCAGAGTGAGACTTGGTCTTAGGATCTATTTAGGATTGTTGTTTAATAATAAAATGTTTATCTATCTTAAATCTAAGTCACTTTGCTACTATAATACTATAGCTGACCTGACTTCTGAGTTCCACTGAGGTCAGAAACTGTTTAGTAGTTTAACCTGTTTAACAGCAGGGGATTAAATAAAGTGGTCTTTGTTCTACCTCCATAGAAATTACAGGGTTCTAACTCTCAGCCTGTTAGTTAAAATCTCAAGAATAAAAAAGGGAAACGTTTGAAAGCGATTTTAATCTTTAAGTTCTCTCTAAAAAGTTTCCCATGAAAGTTCTTTAAGAAAAGGGGGATCTGGGCTTCTTTCTGCTCTTTGTCCTCAGCACTTACACATCTTTTAGAATACATGATCACATGGTCAAAGGTTGGTCACAACTTTACACATAAATTCAAATCATAAATTGAATAAATGTTTACAAGAGAGTATGTTTACAAATATATCTATTAAGAGTGTCACCAGCACTATAGGTTCATGGAGAGTTAAAAAACATAACTTTATGACTTAAGTTACTAGTGAAGTTTTGGGTAGATAAACCCAGTCAATATTTTATCTTTTGTCTTTGTACCAATCATAAATCATTATTTCCTTTTTATGACCTCTGGTTAATGACCTTACAACCTCCTGGAATGTGCTCTACAGATTCAGATACAGTTACAGATGCCTGCTATCTCAGAAGCAATAAACTTGTGATACTTGAAGACTGACAGAGTTCTCATTACAGTTTTGATTATCAGAGAGGAATTAATAGCAGTCCTATTATAAAAGAGTTTAATAATTACTGATACAATTTGAGAAATTCTTATAGTATTATTAAGAGTTAAGAAGTCATGTATTTGTCTATATAGCATCACTACAAGACAGTACATCTTCATTGTTCTGCAGAAATCTGTTCAAAAGTGTGGGCTGAAACCTAGTATTGTTATATATATATATGTTTAATAATAACAGGAAAACATATTAATAACAGGAATCTTTCTTAAAATGAAATTCCCTGGGCCTTGCCTGTAGAAGCAAATCTGCCATTAACTGTATAGTACCTGGAAGAACCATCTCAGGAAGATCATCTGCTAATTTTAGCTTCTCCTTGATGGCTCCTGGCACAGTGTATGAAGTATTGTATTGGTCAAGTATATCTAGTGAAAATAAAAAATACTAAGCTCTTATAGGATACACAGACTCAAAAATAGTAAACACATTTTTTCCCAAGGTTTGATTGTAAAAGAATCACTGTTGTATAGAAGAAGAATATGAGTTTTAAGAGAGTGGGTGTGTTGTTTTAATCCTGTTGTTAGCAACAGCACAAGGCCATCTCTCTGGGGCTTGTCCATGCCTTCCACTGGATTTCTAGTTAGAAAACAGGCTAAAGCTTGGCTGCTCAGAATTGTGTGATCTATTACCTGAGAGCTCTAAGAAGTGCCTCAGGAGGTGATCCATGTAAGCCATGGACATTCACTTAAAATAATAAAGAAACTTAAAGGCATTGAAATCTACAGTCCATGACCATAGAGTTCTACTGGAATTGATCTGACCTGTGACCTGGGAGTACTTGTTTCCATGGGGCTCTGAGAGAACTTTTATATTCAGTCAAGGTTTAAGACCATTGACATTAACAGTGAAGTTCAAACACTTAAGGTCACCAAGGAGTTGAGTTTATGCCTCCCAGGAGGTTCTTGACAAATAAGATGGGCAAAAGATTCCTACTCCCACTTGTACCTTGGAGTCACATGGTGATTTTACAACTCTCCACCACCTGCTAAAGGCTGCCAACGAAGGCAGCTGCTAGCCTGAGTACGTTTTTTCGAAGATTGAGACCCACAAGACTGATGACCACATGGGTTTACACCATCTTGAGAGCCCCAACTGCTTTTACTAAAAGGTGCTAACAATTCATCAGGGCCTTTTAAAATAGATGTGTGATATAAGTCTGGCATCTCTGCCTTTATTTAATACATAACTCCTTTATCTTAAACCCTTGGGTGTGGTGAAAAACATGTATAATCCCAGCAGTGGGGAAGCTGATAATGAGTTTAAAGTATCCAGTGTGATGTCTTGTGCGATATAATGAGATCCTGCTTCAAAAGCTCAATAAAACCAATAGAAAAACAAAGGACTCAAGTACTGCACATTTAAATACTGTTTATCCCTAATCTGTCTCTTCCCTTCTGGAGTTGAAGATAGGACAAGACTTTAGATCTATTACTGTTTGCTTTACAATATTCTCTCCTAACCTCTCAAAAGTGCACCTGAAAATATACAGTCACTCTCCTAAACCTGTATCTACCTTTGATTTCAGAAGCAGCAGATTCTCAGCAATAGGTCACCATGTGATAAGATGACCCCTATTCAGGAGACATCATCTCATGTGTATTTCTTTCCTCTTCAAGTAATAGGAGTTCTTTTGTCATAAAAATAAAAACTGAGGTAATGGTCAAGCAGAGACCATATTGACCAACACTGTCTAAAGATACACAGACCTCTAACCTACTCCAGTTCTGCATCTATTAAACTGATAATTTTGCCAATATCCTAAAGATGAAAATCATCTACCTGGGCCACATTTGCTCAAATTTGGCTCAGGATATGTTATTTTTTCATTCCCTTTGAAGTTACTCCCATGTTTTGAGTCAACACTAAAAACTATGTGTTAAAAATGAATAGAAAACTGAGCATGGTGGTGTATACATATGACCCTAGCCTTTGGGAGGCTGAGGCAGGAGGATTACAAGTTTGAGACCAGATTAGAAAGAATCTTGCCATCCGACATCTATTTATATTAATTATAAACCTTGTAAAGCCTGTTGGAGAATTTTCTAATGTTGTGTATCTTTCCACTTTACAACAAGTTTGAAATAATTCCTCAGGGTGCTATAGTTTATTTTACTCTGAAGGTTAGTGTGATGGTTTGTATATGCTCAGCTCAGAGAGTGGCATTCTGAAAAGGCATGGCCATGTTGGAGTAGGTGTGCCACTGTGGGTGTTGGCTACAAGACACTCATCCTAGCTGGTTGGAAGCCAGTATTATGATAGCAGCCTTCAGATGAAAATATAAGACTCTCATCTCATCCTATACCATGCTTGCCTGGGTGTTGCCATGTTCCTGCCCTGATGATAATGGACTGAAATTCTGAACCTGTAAGCCAGCCCTTATAACTATTGTCCTTATAATAATTGTCTTGGTAATGGTGTCTGTTCACAGCAGTAAAACCCTAACTAAGACAGTTAGCAGTTAGCAACTCTTTCTAGGGTGTTGGTGTGATGTTAGTCCATTAATTTAGGCATTTAAGGCTAGATTCCAACTTTCAATTCAGTATTGTGAATGAAATCACATCCCTACTGTGTAGAGCAAGAATCCTAGCCTTGTGTCTCTTTAGAAATCCTGACTTTAGAGCTGATGAGATGGCTCAGAGCAGATGGTTAAGAACATTGGCTGCCCTTCCAGAGGTCATGAGTTCAAATCCCAGCAACCACATGGTGACTCACAACCTTCCATAATGAGATTTGATGCCCTCTTATGGGGTGTCTGAAGACAGCTACTGTGTACTTATATATAATAAATCAATAAATAAATGAATAAATGAATAAATGAATAAATGAATAAATAAATAAATAAATAAATAACTGTGGGCTGGAGTAAGGGGGAGAAGGGAAGGGGGAAAAGAAAAGAAATCCTGACTCCTCCTTGCCTATTTTTGCAACAGCGCTTTCTTTGTTTATATAAATAAGACCATTCAAGTAGGTATTGTTGCTGCTCAAGGAAAAGCTAACCAGGACAAAACCTTTTGCTTTTTTTCCACTCGGAATTTTTCAATTAATTTCTCTACAAGATGATATATTGTAAAAGCTGGAACATTCTCTGTAGATACCTACTCAGTTACTTTCACTGCCTTCTTGAAGTGGACCTCATGGGACATGTGGAAGACTCTGGTGGGAAGCGCTAATCCTCCATACCACTCCCCACCTCAGCTGTATTCTCTTCCATATCCTTTTAGATTCCCTTAATTCTTGCTTTTTCACAGAACCACCATTTTTTCTTCATAGCTTGAGTTCCATTTGCTCTATATATTACCTCAAAAATACAGATTTATGACATTTAGGGACCTGATTTATGATTTTATTCTACTATACAGAATAATAAATTCAACCATCTAATATACTAAATTTCATTCAGTCAATAAGTTATTCAATACAAGTTTGTTGACAGTCCTCTAACTATTGTAAAGGTATACCCTTAAAATTAGGATTTAGTGGCTAGAGAGACAGCTCATAGGTTCAGAGTGCTTTCTGCTCTTACAAAGAACTGGAGTTTGGTTCCCAGCACCTGTATTAGAAGGCAGTTTACTTCCTGTAACTCTCACTCCATGTGATCTAGCTGTCTCTTCTGGACTCCACAGGCACCCAAATGCATACACACACACACACACACACACACACACACACACACACACACATTTTGTAAACCCCCCCCAAACAGACACATACACACTTATACATCAATAAAAATAAATCTTTAAAAGGCTTTGAAAAAACTAGGAACTTAAAGAAGCCACTTGTTTTGGTTGATCTGTTTTCAGTCAGGATTTGCAGCCCAGGCTGTTCTAAAGGTTATGATCTACCTGCCTCAGCCTCCCTATCACTGTACTTACATACATGCTCCATCAGCTTCAAATTGTCATCTGTCTTAGCCATTGTCCTACTAAGCTATGTCTTCACCTCACCCCCAACATGCACCCCTTTGTATTGAAATCTGCCGACAGTACTGCCAGGGGTAGGAGGAGGCACAGAACTCAAGGAGTCAAAACTACAACTTAGCTCACAGGCGTCTTCCTGCCCACAGTTAGACCTAGTCTACAGAGGCACTTCACTTTGCTTTGAACTGCTTGGACTGTTTATCTCTATGAACAACAGAACTTCAGTAAGGTGGGAAGCAGATCAGCTGTCTTCCTCCTCTGACCAAACTACAAAACATTTTATTTGTCTTTTGAGTTGAGCATAGTGTTACCTTCTGGGAGCCCCAACACTATGCTGGTCAGTCGGAGGGTTACTAATATGAGGCTGACCTAGGCTATAATGTGAGTTTCCAGGGTAGCCTAGACTATACAGTGAGTTTTAGACTAGCCTCAGCTCTACATTTTTTCTATTACATATTGTTTTCATTTAGCCTCAATGTGGTATCTAATTGGTTAAATCCCTGAGTGTAAAGTGTCTGCCTGTAAAAGCAAGAGTAAATAAGGTAATCACTCCTCCTGCTTATTCTAATGCTGGAAGCTCCAGGAAGCTTTAGTTCTCAGTAAAGCACAGAACCAATGACTGAGGGTGAGCTGTACACCTGCTGTACACAGCATTCTTATAAAAACTCTCAGAGGTCCTCTTTGAACTTAAGCAAAGGCATAGCTCCAGTTCACAGTCAGAAGCTTTCAGGTTATAGAAACACAGCCAGTAACTGACACATCCCTGTGTGTTGGTTAGTTTGTTGTTGTTGTTGTTGTTGTGGTTGTTTTCAACTTGACGCAAACTAGAATCACTTGAGAGGAAAGAAAGTCAATTGGAGAACTGCCTCCACCCAATTGTTCTATAGACAAATATGTGGGGCATTTTGTTGATTGGTGGCTCACATGGAAAGAGCAGTTCGCTATGGATGGTAGCATCCCTGGGCTTGCTACCTGTGGCCTTGTGGCAGATGAGAAAACAGACTGTGTATGCCGTGGACAGCAAGACAAGTAGTGTTCTTCTATAGTCTTGGCTTCAGTTCCTGCTTGAGTTACTACACTGACTTCCCTTGATGACTGACGATCTAAATACATCCTTTGCTTCCTACATTGTTTTTGGTCTTGGTGTTTAATACAGTAACCTAATCTGACTAGAACTTGGGGCTTGTACCATTAAACAGTAACAGAAGAAAGACTCTGGAGACAATAAAGTGATTATGCCAAATTTTATACTAGGCTTTTATCATTTCTTAACAGGGTGAACTGTGTTTAAAGGGTATTATAGCCTAATATTTCCTGGTATTACTAATTTAGTTGTATTCCTGATTTAGTTCTCTGTATCCTAGAGTCTAAACTCAGCTCTAGGTGACCAGACAGCAGCATACAAAGACTCTGCTTTGTGGGAAACCAACTTCAAAGTGCTATGGGGAGGAAGAAGAACAAGAGTTTGCTTCTTTGAAGCTCTTACATCATTTGTATTTATTGCTCCACTGTGTCAGAAGTTTGTTTAAATCTTCTAATTCATAGCAGTGCTGCTGAAGAAAGTATATTTTTTCAACACTTTTTGAACTCCAAGTTGTCAGAACCTGATCCTGGATGGACAAATAAACATGAGTTCAGTTGCACCTGCATTACACACACAAACACACACACACTCACACACACAGGCATGCACACATATACACAAATGCACATGGACATACACATGCACATGCATATCAACATGGATACATACACATTGGCACATACATACTAACACACATAGGACAGAGCACAACATGTTGTCTGGAGACGGGGTCTGAATAATGGATACAAGATCAGTGAAGGATAGGAAGGATCAGACATGAGATGTCATTCACTTCATGGGAGATGGGACAGAGAGAAAGCACATCTTGGTGTGGCTTTTCCTATTTTGACAACTTTTGTCTCTTTCAGGCTTTATTTACACATAAAATCATTTCCTCAGAAATTTTATTCATTGGTTATATAGTTTTACAAAATACATTTTCTAAGGTCTTCTTTGATTACATAATAATATTGAAAGAGGAACAGAGAGAGCAAGCAGCAATTTTATAAGAACTAAAAATTAACATTATGATAAAATCAATTTTCTTTAAACTCAATGTCTTCTTTCTTAAGATTGGTGTCATAAAGCCTTGTGGTCACAGACATGCTAGACTGGATGTCTCTATTTAAATTTGATTTTGTTTCTGTTTGGCATAAGATTAATAGATTGAAAGTTATTTCCTATTACCTATGATATCAAACTTGTCTTTCTACAAAAGCTCAAACTTTAACCCTTTCTTAATTTTTTCTTTCCTTCCTGTATATTTCTTTTATATTTGGCATAAGAGTACTATCTTTTATTTTTTGATTCTTAAAATATTGTTCAACCCCTTTGCTTAAGAAAGGGTGGTCTATCAGTAAAGGTCTAATTTGACAAGTCTGTTCAGGAAGACAGGCAGTTCACTGAGCCAGGATGCCTTCCTCTGTGTCTCTGTCTTGAACCTTTGTTTCAGTATAATTCCTATTTTTATTACAATTATGTAAAGAACAGAAGAACATTAGGGTTCTTTTTTTTTCTTTTCTGGTTATCACTTTCCCCATCCCGCCCCCACCTCCTATCCCATTTCCCCTCCTCCTGCTTCTATGAGGGTGTGCCATGATGGAAGACTTTAAGAAGAACATAAGCAACTCCCACAAAAAAATACAGGAGAGCACAGTTAAACAGATAGAAGCTCTTAAAGAGGAAACACAAAAATCCCTTATAGAATTACAAGAAAATACAAACAAACAGGTGAAGAAATTGAAGAAAACCATCCAGGACATAAAAATGGAAGTAGAAACAATAAAGGAATCACAAAGGGAGACTACCCTGGAGATAGAAAACCTAGGAAAGAAATCAGGAGTCATGGATGCAAGCATCACCAACAGAATACAAGAGATAGAAGAGAGAATCTCAGGTGCAGAAGATACCATAGAAAACATTGACACAATTGTCAAAAAATATAAAATTCAAAAAACCTCTAACCCAAAACATCCAGGAAATCCAGGACACAATGAGAAGACAAAACCTAAGGATAATAGGTGTAGAAGAAAGCAAAGATCCCAACTTAAAACGCCAGTAAAATCTTCAAAAATTATAGAAGAAAACTTTCCTAACCTAAATAAAGAGATGACTATGAACATACAAGAAGCCCAAAGAACTTCAAACAGTCTAGATCAGAAAAGAAATTCCCCCTGTCGCATAATAATCAAAACACCAAATGCAAGCAGTAAGGGAAAAAGATCAAGTAACTTATAAAGGCAGATCTATCAGAAATACACCAGACTTCTCACTGGAGACTATAAAAGCCAGAAGATCCTAGACAGATGTCATACAGACCCTAAGAGAACACAAATGACAGCCCAGGCTACTATACCCAGCAAAACTTTGTATTACCATAGATGGAAAAAGCAAGATGTACCATAACAAAACTAAATGTACACAATATCTTTCCACAAACCCAGCCCTACAAAGGATAAAAGAGGAAAACCTTCAACACAAGAAGGGAAATTATACCTTATAAAAAGCAAGAAAATGAGCTTCCAACAAATCCAAAAGAAGATAGCCACACAAATATAACCCTACTTCTAATAACCATAAAAATAGGAAGCAATAATTGCTTTTCCTTAATGTCTCTTAAAATCAATGGACTCAATTTCTCAATAAAAATACATACACTAATGGACTGGATATGTAAACAGGACCCAACATTTTGCTGCATACAGGAAACACACCTCAGTGACCAAGATAGACACTATATCAGAATAAAAAGCTGGAAAACTATTTTACAAGCAAATGGTCACAAGAAACAAGCTAAAGTAGCCATTCTAATATGAAATATAATTGACTTCCAACCAAAATTTATCAAGAAGATAAAAATGGACACTTCATACTTGTCAAAGGAAAAATCAACCAAGATGAAATCTCAGTTCTGAACATCTATGCTCCAAATGCAAGAATATCCACAATCATAAAAGAAACTTTACTAAAGCTCAAAGCACACATTCCACTTCACACATTAATAGTGGGATACTTCAACACCTCACTCTCATCAATGGACAGATCATGGAAACAGAATCTAAACAGAGACACAGTGAAACTAAGAGAAGTTATGGGCCAAATGGATTTAGCAGATATTTATAGAACATTTCATCCAAAAACTAAAGAATATACCTTCTTCTCAGCACCTTCTCCAAAATTGACCATATAATTGGTCACAAAACAAGCCTTGACAGATACAAAAAAATTGAAATTATTCCATGCATCCTCTTAGATCACCATGGACTAAGACTGGTCTTCAATAATGATAAAATCAATGGAAAGCACACATATACGTGGAAACGGAACAATACTCTTCTCAATAACTTGGTCAAGGAAGAAATAAAGAAAGAAATTAAAGACGTTTTAGAATTTAATGAAAAGAAGTCACATCATACCAAAAGTTGTGGGACAAAATGAAAGCAGTGCTAAGAGGAAAACTCATATCTCTAAGTGCCTACAAAAAGAAACTGGAGAGAGCACACACTAGCAGCTTGACAGCACACCTGAAATCTCTAGAACAAAAAGAAGCAAATGCACCCAAGAGGAATAAACAGCAGGAAATAATCAAACTCAGGCCTGAAATCAACCAAGTAGAAACAAAAAGAACTATACAAAGAATCAACAAAACCAGGAGCTGGTTCTTCGAGAAAATCAACAAGATAGATAAACCCTTAGCCAGGCTAACCAGAGGGCATGGAGACAGTATTCAAATTAATAAAGCCAGAACTGAAAAGGGAGACATAACAACAGAAATTGAGGAAATTAAAAAAGTCATCAGATCCTGCTACAAAAATCTATACACAACAAAACTAGAAAATCTGGATAAAATGGACATTTTCCTAGAACGATACCAGATACCAAAGTTAAATCATGATCAGATAAACCATCTAAACAGTCCTATAACTCCTAAAGAAATAGCAGCCATCACTAAAAGTCTCCTCACCAAAAAAGCCCAGGACCAGATGATTTTAGTACAGAATTCTATTAGACCTTCCAAGAAGACCTAATACCAATTCTCTATAAACTATTCCACCAAATAGAAACAGAAGGAACACTACTCAATTGACTCTATGAAGCCACAATTACACTCATACCTAAACCTTAAAAATACCCAAAAATGAAAGAGAACTTTAGACCAATCTCCCTTATGAATATCGATGCAAAAATATTCAATAAAATTCTCACAACCCAAATACAAGAACACATTAAAACAATCATCCACCATGACCAAGTAGACTTTATCCCAGGAATGCAGGGATGGTTCAATATTATGAAATCCATTAATGTAAACCATTATATAAACACACTCAAATTTAAAGGAAAACACATGATCATCTCACTGGATAATGATAAAGCATTTGAAAAAAATTCACCACCCCTTCATGGTAAAAGTCTTGGAAAGAACAGGAATTCAGGGCCCACATCTAAACATAGTAAAAGCAATATACAGAAAACCAGTGGACAACATCAAACTAAATGGAGAGAAACTTGAAACAATCCCACTAAAATCAGGGACAAGACAAGGCTGCCTACTCTCTCCCTACCTATTCAATATAGTACTGGAAGTCCTAGCCAGAGCAATTAGACAACGAAAGGAGTTCAATGGAGCACAAATTGGAAAGGAAGAAGTCAAAATATCACTATTTGCATAATATATGATAGTATACTTAAGTGACCCCAAAACTTCCACCAAAGAACTCCTAAACCTCATAAACAACATCAGCAAAGTGGCTGGATAAAAAATTAACTCAAACGAATAAGTAGCTTTCCTTTACTTAAAGGATAAATAGGCCAAGAAATAAATTAGGGAAATGACATACTTCACAATAGTCACAAATAATATAAAATAGTTTGGTGTGAATCTAACCAAGGTAGTGACAGATCTGTATGACAAGAACTTCAAGTCTCTGAAGAAAGAAATTGAAGCAGATCTCAGAAGATGGAAAGATCTCCCATGTTCATGGATTGGCAGGATTAATATGGTAAAAATTGCCATTCTGCCAAGAGCAATCTAGATATTCAATGCAATCTCCATCAAAATTACAACTGAATTCTTCAGTTAGAAAGAGTAATTCTCAAATTCATTTGGAATAAGAAAAAACTCAGAATAGTGAAAACTGTTCTCAACAATAAAAGAACTTCTAGGGAAATCACCATCCCTAACCTCAAGCTGTACTACAGAGCAATAGTGGCAAAAACTGCATGGTATTGGTACAGAGATAGGCAAGAAGTTTAATGGAATAGAACTGAATACCCAGAAATAAACCCATATGCCTATGGTCATTTGATCTTTGACAAAGGAGCTAAAACCATTCAGTTGAAAAAAGGCAGCAATTTCAACTGGTTCTGGTTGAACTGGAGGTCAGCATGTAGAAATATGCAAATTGATTCATTTCTATCTCCTTGTACAAAGCTCAAGTCCAAGTTGATCAAGGACCTCCACATAAAACCAGACACAATGAAACTGTGGAAGAGGAAGTGGAGAAGAGCCTTCAACACATGGGCACAGGGGAAAATTTCCTGAACAGGATACCAATGGCTTATGCTCTAAGATCAAGAATTGACAAATGGGACCGTATAAAATTGCAAAGCTTCTGTACAGCAAAGGACACTGTCATTAGGACAAAGTGGCAACCAACACATTGGGAAAAGGTCTTTACCAATCCTACATGTGATAGAGGGCTAATATCCAAAATATACAAAGAAATTAGACTCCAGATAATCAAATAACCCTATATAAATGAGGTACAGAGGTCAACAAAGAATTTTCATCTGAGGAATACTGAATGACCAAAAAGCACCTAAAGAAGTGTTCAACATCTTTAGTCATCCGGGAAATGCAAATCAAAACAACCCTGAGATTCCACCTCACATCAGTCAGAATGGCTAAGATTAAAAACTCAGATGACAGCAGATTCTGGCAAGGATGTGGAGAAATATGAACACTCCTCCATTGTTGATGGGATTGTAAGCTGATACAACCACTCTGGAAATCAGTCTGGCAATTCCTCAGAAAATTGGACATAGTATTACCCGAGGATCCAGGGATACCACTTTTGGGCATATACCCAGAAGATGCTCCAACATATAACAAGGACACGTGCTCCACTATGTTCATAGCAGCCTTATTTATAATAGCCAGAAGCTGGAAGAACCCAGATGCCCTTCAACAGAGGACTGGATACATAAAATGTGGTACATTTACACAGTGGAGAACTACTCAGCTATTAAAAAGAATGAATTCATGAAATTCTTAGGCAAATCGATGGAACTAGAAAATATCATCCTGAGTGAGGTAACCCAATCAAAAAAGAACAGGCATGGTATGCACTCATTGATAAGTGGATATTAGCCCTAAAGCTAGCAATACCCAAGATACAACTCACAGACCACATGAAGCTCAAGAAGAAAGACCAAAGTGTGAGTGCTTCAGTCTTTCTTAGAAAAAGTAACAAAATACTTACAAGAGCGAATATGAGACAATGTATGGAGGAGAGACTGGAAGAGGAACCCTTCAGAGCATGCCCCACTTGGGGATCCAGCCCAGGTGAAATCATCCTATGCAAACACTGCTGTGGATGTCAGGAAGTGCATGCTGGCAGGAGCCTGATATACCTGTCTCCTGGGAGGCTCTCCCGGAGCCTGAAATATACAAAGGCAAATGTTGCAGCTAACTGTGGAACTAATCACAGGGTCCCCAAATGGAGCAGTTAGAGAAAAGACTGAAGGAGTTGAAGGGGTTTGGATCCCCATAAGGAAAATGACAATACCAACCAACCAGAGTTCCCATGGTCTAAACAGCTAACCTGGGAACACACATGGAGGGATCCATGGCTCCAGCTCTATATGTAGTGGAGGATGGCCTTGTCTGACATCAGTGGGAAAGAAGGGCCATGGACCATTGAGGGCTGGATGCCTCAGTGAGGGGAAATTCAAGGGTGGAGAGGTGGAGTAGGTGGATGCTTAGGGGCACACCCTCATAGAAATAGGAGGAAGGATGATGGGAAAAGGGATTTCTGGGGGAGGGATGGTGAAAAGGGTTAACATCTGACATGTAGATAAATAAGTTATCCAATAAAAAAACAAAAAAAGAAAAACAAACAAACAAACAAAAAATAGGTAAAGGAACTGGCTATCACAGTCCAGCAACTGACTTATTGGCAACAATTTAATATTACCTATATTACTGGGATTCCTTATAATTGTCAAGGACAAGTGACTGTGGAACCAGCCTATGGAACCTTAAAACAATATCTTCATAAAATAAAAAAGGGAGAGGTATATCACCATATACCACAAATTTATTTAAATAATTTTCTTTTAATTTTAATTTTTTTTAAAAAAAATTGGATGCCAAGAAACTTTCTGCTGAGCGTTTATGGCACTCTACAACTAGGCTTACTTATGCATAGGTGAAAGGGAAGGGTCCACTTACTGGAATATGGCATGATGCCAATCAGGTATTTAATATGGGAAAGAGGGTATGTTTGTATTTTTTCTGTAGGATACTGAAGGAGCATGGTGGCTGCCAAAGCGATGGGTAAGACATGCTGATGCCCAGACAAAGACTGATGCTGACCTGTGAGCTTGCTGAGTACTGTGACAATGGTGACTGGGAAGCTGTATTAGACATATGTTCCCAACCCACCTTTGCTTATCTATACCCATGATGGGACAAACTGCCTTGCCTCATGTTTTTAGACACTGTGGAACAGAGAATCAAAAAGAGAAGTTATAACAGCTCTTGTATTTTTCTTAAATGTGACCAGTTATTCAGACTCAATCATGTACTTACTGGTCTAGAAATCAATCCAATGTTGGAGACAACAGTCTTCATTTGGAAGTCTGGTTCAGGAAATTTTCAGAGACATATTTGGAAATTGGTTGCAATTTTCTATGATGTTATGTTAGCAAGAGAAAAAGTTGGGGTAGGTTCTAGATTTCAAACATGTGTTAGTACATGTGTTAAGGCTCTTTTAATTTTCAAGTTAAAATTACTTTTGTTTCTTCTACAGTATTTAATGTAAGTTGCATTGATTGTACACTTTCTAATAGTGTTAGTGTGTTGAAATCTGTCATGACAGTTATGGAAATCTATCAACCAGCTTTTGTTTTATTGCCCTGAGTATCACAGAACCTTGGTCTTCTGAAAAAAGCTTGCATATACTGGAAGAAGTGAGTCAGGCTTTAAGAAGAAGGTATTGGGCTTGATTATTGCTGGTATAACAGCTTTAATTACACTAGTTGTTAGCACCACTACTTCTACAATTGTTTTGACACAAGAAGTTAAGACAGCTCCTTTTGTTAATCATTTAGCAAAAATATGTTACTAATGTGTTGAATATAAAAGAGGATTTCTATAGACATTTGGAACAACGAATTGATGCTCTTTGTCCTATTCAAATTATTGGCAGGAGGTTCAGAGTTTAAGAGTAAGGAGAGCCGCCCCTGCCTGGTCCTTTGGGCTGGTGCAGACACAGAATCGGTCTGCTCCGGTCCTGTGGAGATACTGAATTCCGAGTCATCCTAGAAGAGCCACTGCACTCAGAGCAGCTGGTAAGAACTCCATCTCACTCCCCAAGATCCAGAGAAACATCTGGGAGACAGGGACATTCAGGGCACAGCAGCTACCCAAACCCCACCCCTCCGGAATTCCACTTCCCTTCCGCCCCTGCCTGGTCCTTTGGGCTGGAGCAGACACAGAGTCAGTCTGCTCCTGTCCTGTGGAGAAACTGAATACTGAGTCATCCAGGAGCCACTGCACTCAGAGCAGAAGGATTTCCAGACCCAAGAGGTGGCCTGAGTCCCAGGAGTTCTTCCACCCAGGAGATTAGGAGCATAAGACCACATAGAAATCTGGACTCCGAGGAGCTCTGCAATAAGCAAGATAACTGGAAATACAGACTCCACTCTTACACAGTGAGGGCAGGTACCACTAGAGTTAACCAGATGGCGAAAGGCAAGTGCAAGAACATAAGCAACAGAAACCAAAGTTTCTTGGCATCATCAGTGCCCAGTTCTCCCAATATAGCAAGCCCTGAACACCCCATCACACCTGAAAAGCAGGATTCAGAATTAAAATCACTTCTCATGATGATGATAGAGGATTATAAGAAGGAATTAAGTAACTCCCTTAAAGAAATACAGGAGAGTACAAGTAAACAGATAGAAGCCCTTAAAGAGGAATCACAGAAATCCGTTAAAGAAATGCAAGAAAACACAAAGAAGGAATTAAACAAAAACATTCAGGATCTGAAAATGGAAATAGAAACAATAAAGAAAGTTCAAAGGGAGACAACCATGGAGATAGAAAACCTAAGAAAGAGATCAGGAGTCATAGACGCAAGCATCACCAACCGAATACAAGAGATAGAAGAGAGAATCTCAAATGCAGAAGATACGGTGGAAAATATTGACACAGTTGTCAAAGAAAATGCAAAATGCAAAAAACTCCTAACTCAAAACATCCAGGAAATCCAGGACACAGTGAGAAGACCAAACCTAAGGATAATAGGTATAGATGAGAATGAAGATTCCCAACTTAAAGGGCCAGTAAATATCTTCAACAAAATTATTGAGGAAAACTTCCCTAACCTAAAGAACAAGATGCCCATAAACATACAAGAAGCCTACAGAACACCAAATAGACTAGACCAGAAAAGAAATACCTCCCGTCACATAATAATCAAAGCATCAGATGCACAAAACAAAGAAAAAATACTAAAAGCAGTAAGGGAAAAAGGTCAAGTAACATATAAAGGCAGACCTATAAGAATTACACCAGACTTCTCACCAGAGACTATAAAAGCCAGAAGAGCCTGGAC
>NW_021621338.1:13966827-13986491 GCF_004785775.1 Grammomys surdaster | reverse complement strand
TATCCAAATTAATAAAATCAGAACTGAAAAGGGAGACATAACAACAGAAACTGAAGAAATTCAAAAAATCATCAGATCCTACTACAAAGGCCTATACTCAACGAAACTGGAAAACCTGGATGAAATGGACAATTTCCTAGACAGATACCAGGTACCAAAGTTAAACCAGGAGCAGATAAACCATCTAAATAGTCCCATAACCCCTCAGGAAATAGCAGCAGTCATCAAAAGCCTCCCCACTAAAAAAAGCCCAGGACCAGATGGTTTTAGTGCTGAATTCTATCAGACCTTCAAGGAAGACCTAATACCAGTTCTCTTCAAACTATTCGACAAAATAGAGACAGAAGGAACACTACCCAATTCATTCTATGAAGCTACAATTACACTCATACCCAAACCCCACAAGGACCTGACAAAGAAAGAGAACTTCAGACCAATCTCCCTTATGAACATCAATGCAAAAATACTCAATAAAATTCTAGCAAACTGAATCCAAGAACACATCAAAACAATCATCCATCATGATCAAGTAGGTTTTATCCCAGGAATGCAGGGATGGTTCAACATTCGGAAATCCATCAATGTAATCCACTATATAAACAAACTTAAAGAAAAAAACCACATGATCATATCACTAGATGCTGAGAAAGCATTTGACAAAATTCAACACCCCTTCATGATAAAAGTCTTGGAAAGATCAGGAATTCAAGGCCCCTACCTAAACATAGTAAAAGCAATGTACAGCAAACCAGTAGCCAACATCAAGCTAAATGGAGAGAAACTTGAAGCAATCCCACTAAGATCAGGGACTAGACAAGGCTGCCCACTCTCCCCCTACCTATTCAATATAGTACTGGAAGTCCTAGCCAGAGCAATTAGACAACAAAAAGAAGTCAAAGGGATACAAATAGGAAAGGAAGAAGTCAAAATATCACTATCTGCAGATGATATGATAGTATACTTAAGTGACCCCCAAACTTCCACCAGAGAACTCCTAAACCTGATAAACAACTTCAGCAAAGTGGCTGGTTATAAAATCAACTCAAACAAATCAGTAGCCTTCCTCTACATGAAAGATTAAACAGACTGAAAAAGAAATTGGGAAATGACACCCTTCACAATAGTTGCAAATAATATAAAATACCTTGGTGTGAATCTAACCAAGCAAGTGAAAGACCTGTATGACAAGAACTTCAAGTCTCTGAAGAAAGAAATTGAAGAAGATCTCAGAAGATGGAAAGATCTCCCATGCTCATGGATTGGCAGGATTAATATAATAAAAATGGCCATCTTGCCAAAAGCAATCTACAGATTCAATGCAATCCCCATTAAAATCCCAACTCAATTCTTCACAGAGTTAGAAAAGGAAATTCTCAAATTCATATGGAATAACAAAAAACCCAGGATAGCGAAAACTATTCTCAACAGTAAAAGAACTTCGGGAGGAATCACCATCCCTGACCTCAAGCTGTACTACAAAGCAATAGTGATAAAAACTACCTGGTATTGGTACAGAGACAGGCAGGAAGATCAATGGAATAGAATTGAAGACCCAGAAATGAACCCACACTCCTATGGTCACTTGATCTTTGACAAAGGAGCTAAAACTGTCCAGTGGAAAAAGGACAGCATTTTCAACAAATGGTGCTGGTTCAACTGGAGGACAACATGTAGAAGAATGAAAATTGATCCATTCTTATCCCCTTGTACAAAGCTCAAGTCTAAGTGGATAAAGGACCTCCACATAAAACCAGATACACTGATACTAATAGAAGAGAAGGTGGAGAAGAGCCTCGAATACTTGGGCACAGGGGAAAAGATCCTGAACAGAACTCCAATGGCATATGCTCTAAGATCGAGAATTGACAAATGGGACTTCATAAAATTGCAAAGTTTCTGTAAGGCAAAGGACACTGTCAATAGGACAAAACGACAACCAACAAATTGGGAAAAGATCTTTACCAATCCTTCATCTGATAGAGGGCTAATATCCAATATATACAAAGAACTCAAGAAATTAGACTCCAGACAACCAAATTACCCTATTAAAAAATGGGGTATAGGGCTTAACAAAGAATTTTCAATGGAAGAAACTCGAATGGCCGAGAAGCACCTAAAGAAATGTTCAGCATCCTTAGTCGTCAGGGAAATGCAAATCAAAACAACCCTGAGATTCCATCTCACACCAGTCAGAATGGTTAAGATTAAAAACTCAGGTGATAGTAGATGCTGGTGAGGGTGTGGAGAAAGAGGAACACTCCTCCATTGTTGGTGGGACTGCAAGATGGTGCAACCACTTTGGTAATCAGTCTGGCGGTTCCTCAGAAAATTGGATATAGCATTACCTGAGGATCCAGCTATACCACTCCTAGGCATATTCCCAGAAAATGCTCGAACATATAACAAGGACATATGCTCAACTATGTTGATAGCAGCCTTGTTTATAATAGCCAGGAGCTGGAAAGAACCCAGATATCCTTCAACTGAGGAATGGATTCAAAAAAATGTGGTATATTTACACAATGGAGTATTACTCAGGTATTAAAAACAACGAATTCGAGAGGTTCCTAGGTAAATAGATGGAACTAGAAATTATCATCCTGAGTGAGGTAAGCCAATCACAAAAGAACACACATGGTATTCATCACTGATTATTGGATATTAGCCCAGAACCTTGAAATCCCCAAGATGCAACTCACAGGCCACATGAAGCCCATAAAGAAGGAAGACCAAGTGGGGGTGATTCGGTCCTTCTTAGAAGGAGCAACAAATTACTCAAGGGAGCAAATATGGAGACAAAGTGAGGGACAGAAACTGAAGGAGGGGCCGTTTCAAGACCACTCCACCTGAGTATCTATCCCATGTGCAATCACTAAAGGTAGAGGCTGATGTGGACGTCAGGAAGTGCATGCTGATAAGAGCCTGATATGGATATCTCCTCAGAGGTCTTCAAGAGTCTGACATACTCAGAGGCAGATGCTCACAACTAGCCATTGAACTGATCATGGGGTTCTCAATAGAGGAGTTAGAGTGAAGACTGAAGGAGCTGAAAGGGTTTGTGGCACCATGAAGAGAGCAACAATACCAACTAACCACAGCTCCCAGGGTCTAAACCACCAGCCTGGGAGCACTTAGGGAGGGATCCAGCACTACAGTTGAATATGTAAGAGTGGAGGGCCCTGCTGGGCATAGTTGGAAGAAGAGAACCTTGACTGCATGAAGGCTGGATGCCCCAGGGGGTGGGAATTTTGAGGGTGGGGAGGTGGGAGTGGGGGGGGTAGATAGAGGTTACATCCACAGAGAAGAAGGAGGAGGGGTGAGGGGATTGGGGGTTCCTGGGTGGGTGGGGGATCGGGTAAGGGGACAACATAGGAAATGTAAATAAAACATCCAATTAAAAAAAAAAGAGTAAGGAGACATCTTGAGTGTCATGCCAAATACCATTGGATTCATGTTAGTTCTAAAATTTATAGTGGTAGTTATCATAATTAGGAAAAAGTTGAAAGACACTTGCAGTGTATTTGGCATAATTCTAACACCTTTCTGGATGTTTTAACTTTGCATAGTGAGCTTATAAATTTAAAGAATGCTACTCTGCTGAGTGTTGATGTGGCAGATAATGCTGATAAATTTACCTATGTCCTGAGGTTTGTATTTCTATTTTGGTTAAGCTTTAAGAATGGCATATATAGCTTGTTCATGCTAGCCCTTTCGGTCGTTGGAATATTTTATTCCTGCCCATCATGTTAAAGGTTGTCTTTAACAACATCAGCATGTTGGCAGGCAAAGTAGATGACTTGAACATGAAAATGGACCCTCAGACAGAGTTATTAAATTAACAAGCTGGCAAGCCAAGGTTGGGTAAGATTCTGCACAAAGCCTTAACAGCCTAAGACAGAAGCCCATTGCTTTTGATAATACACATTCCACAACGTGTAAGGAAGGCATTCTTGGAAGAATAACCTAAGACAGGCTAAGTCTTGTTTATGAAATAAAAAAAGAAGTAGAGGCAGAGAGCTTTTGGGGCTGCTTGTCAAGAATCTGATGTTGACCAAAGATAAGAAGTGGGCTTCAGGCAGGAATCTGACATTAGGCTAGAACAAAGTACTAATTTCAGGCAGGAATCAAAATCTTAGGCTAGAACAAACAAGTAATTTCAGGCAAGAAGCTGAATTTTAGGCTAGAACAAGTAAGTAGGCTTCAGACATAAAAATGACTTTGGGATAGTTCAGGGAAGTTGGCTCAGATATTCTGGTCATCCTGATAAGCCCCTAGAAACAGTGACCATAGAGTGTTCTTGAAATTTTGTTTATTGCCTTGCTAGTTCTTTGACTATTTGTGTTTATTGTCTGATTTTTCCTTGACTATTTGCATCTATTGTATTGCTAGTTCCTCAACCTAGAACTGACTTTAATACCTGCATGTAATTAAAATGGTATAAAAGCAAAAAGAAGGAGGGAGGATGGGATGAGGGTTTCTACGGAGGGGAGATATGGAAAGGGCAAGGTATCTGAAATGCAAATAAATAAAATATCCAAATATATTTATATAGATGATCAAGAGAACAATGTGAGAAAAAGGAAACAATCCCATCTTCATTTCCTGAAATGATCAAAAAGATCAGCAAGTGTCTAGGCTAAAACACTGAAGACACAAGGTAATTAAAAAAAAGAATAACAACGGGTGCTTTATATCATATTCCAGTGGAACCTAGAGTATGATGAAGTAATAATTTGAGAATCTATGTTTAAAAAGCTAGAAAATCAAGAAAGAATATACAAATGGACTAATAAGAGCAGCCAAGCCTACACTGACAGATGTCAGTAATGTAAACAGAGCTATGGCGAGCATCAAGTTTGAAGCAGCAATGAAGTTTCAGAATATAAAACACCAGGATCAGACAGATTCGATCACTTCCTACTATGATTTTAAAGAAGAAAGAACATGATGTTCTTCAACATGTTTCACAACAGAAGGAGAAGGAGCACTATCAGATTCATTCTTTGAAACCAAATCACTCTGGTGCCAAAACCAGATGAAGAAACAAAAGCACCAAAACAGAAAATCATAGACCAATTTTCTTAAACATACAAACAAGATGCTCACTATAAATACTTAGAAACTAAATTCAAGAATGTATGAAGGAAATCAGACATCAAAGAAGTTGGTTTGATAAGGATGTAAGGATGGCTGAACATTTCAGATCTATACATGTAATGAATAATGTATCTGAATAGACTCAGGAATAGCAGTCACATGACCAACTCCATAGATTCAGAAAAGGCCCCTAACAAACTCCAACAAACCCTCTAGATAGAACATTCCACAAAATAATGAAGGATATACACCATAAACCTCTAACAAAAAACATACCAAGTGAGGAAAACTGGAAATTATATTCTCTAGTACAAGACATGATATAACATATCTGTTGTTATTCATTATAATGCCTGGCATTTTAGAGAGAACAACGAGTTTGAAAAAAGAACAATAATAGAAATATTGAAAAGTGATACCAACAAGTAGTCAAGTCACCCCTGTTAACAGATAACATAATCCTATACTTCAAAGATGCTATATTTCACCAGAAACCTTTTAGATCTGTTCTTCCTTCTCATCAAGTTATCAGGATATAATGTCACCATACAAAAATGAGCAGCTCTTATTTAAGGTGCTATGTAGTGCTTAGAGTAAAAGTAAGAACAAAAATTCATTCACAACAGCCACAAGATAATGTCTAGTAATAAACTAAGGAGATGGATGGCCCCTACAACAAAAACAAAACCAGAAAATTTTACAGAAAAGAAATTAGATACTAGAAGATAAGTAAGAGGCTTTCTACATGATCGATTGACAGAGACATTACTGGGAATATGGCTTTATTATTGGAAACCCAATACAACATCAGTGCAATCACCACCAAATTCCCAAATCAGTCTTCAACATTAAAACAAAAACAACTTAGAATGCATATAGAACAGTGGTTCTCAACCTATGAGTCTCGGCCCCTCTGAGAGTTGATCAATATTTTCACAAGGGTTGCCTAAAACCATCAGAAAACAAAAATGTTTACATTGTAATCCTTAGCAGGAGCAAAATTACAATTATAAAACATCAACAATATAATTTTATGGTTGGGGTCACCACAGCATAAGGAATTAATTAATTGTATTAAAGGGTTGAAGCATTAAGAAGGTTGAGAACCACTGGTATCGTATATTAAGGACCCTGACTAGCCAAAGCAACCCTAAAAAGAGAGAGCACTGCTGGGGGTGTGTCACAGTACCTGATTTCAAGGTATATATTGTGCAACCCAAATATGGAAAACAACATGTTACTGGCATAAAGCAGACACAGAGACCAGTGGAATTAAAGGGAACATCTAGAAATAAAAACTGTGGACCTATTAGTCACCTAATTTTGATTAAGGTGTCGAATACATACACTGATAGGAATGGAGCTTGTAGCGATATATTTCCCTCTCTTCAATTGCAATAAAACTCTGTAAATTGAGAGGAGCTAATGTGGGAGGATCAAAGAGTGGGAAGGAGAAGGAAGAGGAGGAAGAGAAGGAGAAGAGAGAGGAGGAGGAGGAGAGAAGATGGCAGATATCTGAGTGTCTCTAGCAGAGGTAGTTATTAATATTAAGGTTAGGTAATTGGGTTTACAATTCTAATTGTGTGGGCATCTCGTTAATTGAGCATTTCCAAATATATGAACCAATTGGATAACCTTAAGCTCTAAGAGTCTTCATTCTACTGGGTACCATGGCCATGGCGGGTATTGCCTGGGGTTCAGTTGAGCTTGGGTGATTGGGAGAGCCATCCCCCATGCTGGCATCTCGTGGGTGCCAGGGCCACTGTTTGTAGATAGCCATAGCTTCGGTCCAGAGCCAGTGCCATGGGAAAATGGAAACTGTTTGGGAACAGCCTGGACCGGCCGCTGATTTTTAAATATTACCCGCAACAGGAGCTTCTCTGACAGATGCTGCTAGGAATAAGGGATTTCTACAGGTAAAAGGACAGAAGTAGATCCATATCTCTTATGGTTCCTAAAAAATAATTTAAAAGAGATCAAATATCACAATTCTAGACAGGAATTTTTCAAACTGCTAGAAAAACTTAGGTAGGACACTTTGAAATAAAGTGAAAGAAAGTCACTTCAAAAAATTTCAGTAGAATAGAGAATTCTAGCGTAGATTGACAAGTGGTATCCCATGACTTTATGCAGCTTGCATACAGAAAATATTAGCAGGGTGAAGAGATAGCTTGCAGAATAGAACCTCTTTCCTAGCTAGTCATCTGATAGATTACTATTTACAGTAAATAAAAATCTTACAGATTTAAACACCCAGACCAAATCATCAAACCAGGCAAAGAGTTTTTTAAAGAAAAAAAAAAAGCAGTAAATGCATGAAACACTGTTCACCATCGTTAACCATTAAGGAAATCTAAATTAAAATCATGCTGAGATTCCATCTCACCTCATTCAGAATGGCTGTCACCAAATAAGCAGAGAAGAACAACAAATTCTGGTGATGATGTGAGGTAATAGAGCCCTTATACACAGGAATGCAGAAATGTAAATTATTTTATCTCATTCTGAGGTTAGCAAGGGGGCTTCTCACAAAAATGAAATGTCGATACTATCACGCTATACCTTCCCTGAATTAAAGAAATTCAAGCCAGCTCACTATAGAGATGGCTGCATGTCCATATCTTATGTTACACTATTCATAATAACCAAGATAAGAAAACTGACACAGTCTAGGGCATCTTGATCAAATCCATTTCTTCTGCCAGCTAAAGAGTTAAAATTCAGAAAAAATTTACAAAACTCAACAAGCAGCAGAGAAGTCTCTTGTACCACAAACGCAATCGGCAGTTGAAGAACGGTGTTTATTGAGGATGAGAAAGCACACACATGCAGCAGAGACACAGAGCAAAGGCCCTCTGTGAAGCAGAGACAGGGGACTCAAAAATCCGAACAATCCATCCACTTCTCAGGTGCTGGGGATTAGAGCCTCTGAAGAGCCTACTTCCCCTAACTTAGGGTTGATCAGTTTGAAGAAGGCTAGGAAGGTTGAGTGATATGAAACTGCTGTGTCATCCTGAGCAGGTCTTGAAACTGCTGAGCCAGTCCATCAGCAGGGCCCTGTTGTGGAGGACAAAAACAAACAAGGCCCTGATTTAAGCTGCAAGGCTTTTGGCTCAGGTCAGGAGAGCAAGAAAGAAGTGTATCTTTTTAGAATTACAACACTCTTAGTATTTAGTCATGACCCATCTCCCTGTCTGCCTACCAGGGAGTCTTTGTAACTCCTAGTCTCTCAAGAAAATCTTAGAGGGCCTTCAATAGGTGAATAGATAAATAACACACACACACACACACACACACACACACACACACACACAGAGACGCAAAATAAACAGGCTCACAAGGATAAGAATTGCACTTAGAATTGTGTGTGAATGTGTGTGTGTGTGTGTGTGTGTGTGTGTGTGTGTGTGCATGTGTGCATATCCTTAAAGTGAAAAGGTATTCTCTGGAGTAGTGGAAAGATGAGAATAAGAGTGAGCAATGTGGGGAAAATAAAGGCAAGTTCTGCAAGCTTTGTCCTATATGCAGAACATAAATAAGGGAGCAGGAGGATGTGGGAGTGTGAAGAAAAGAGAATGAACTGAGGGCAATACAATGATATATGTATATGAAAACATTATAATGAAAGCCATTATTTTGTTTGCAACTCAAAAATGTTGTTAATATAAAAGCAAAGCACAGAAAATGAATTAGGGAGGAAGGAAGAGTAGGTAGAACTATCATTATGAGTACATTATGGTCTAACCAAGCAATTAAAGGAACAAAGTACCAGTGATTGTTAAGTAGTGAATGTCAAAGGAAAGATGTTCAGGAGCCCATAACAGCACACATAAATGCTTGGATAAACACATCAGGGAGGATATGTGAGTCATTGTTGAATTCCAAACAGGTGCAGATACTCTCTTCCCCAGTTTCACTCCTCTTATGTATGGACTGAAGCTGGTGATTTGTTTCCAGTGAACAGAGAGTGAAAAGGAAGAAGTCATAACTTCACAGGGGAGAAGTTGGCCCAACTGTCTATGAATGAATGAGAGTTAATATTATCATCATAAGTTGTGTCAAGTGAGTTACCATGGAGGAGTATCCCGTGTGCCTTGAGTTTGACAAAAGTCTCCTGCCTCTATGTGTCCCTTACCAAAAATTGCACAGTTCTAAATGAATCATGGAAAAATTCTTAGAAAAATACAAATTGAAGTACATTCTACAAAACATCTGTCCACTCCTCATCATGGATCAAGGTCATAACAACAACAGACATATGAATAAAGTCTCCAAGATTAGAGCAGATTAATGAGATATAATTACTTACCGGTAACACTTGGTTTGGAGCTCCATATAGTAAAAAGAACCTATTTGGGCAAAGAAAAGGAATGGGGACTCTTGGGAGCATAAAGGTCCTTGTGCCGATGGATCTCCAAGGAAACTAGGAATATTAAGCATCTACAGTTGTCCTTCTGAAAGGAAGGACACAAAAACCTGTTTGTTGGTAGGTTTGTTTATTTCTGGAAGTTAGTAATAGCCTGGTGATCTGCATTACCTGTTGGGCAAGGCCATATCAAGCTCCCACAAACACTTACCTGTATAGCCAGTGGTTCCCCCAAGTGCCCACTAAAAGGATTTCACGCGCAGCTTGTAACAGATCACAGCAGGCCAAGATGGTTCCACGAGGGAGAGTTTATTAAGGGGGGGGGGAAGAGAAAGAGAGAGAAGAGTAGAAGAAGAGAGTAGAGGCCGGCCATGACCACGTGGAGAGAGGGGGAAAAGAAGGGGGGAGGGGAGACAACAACCTGCAGGTGCGCGGGGTGGGGTGGGGGGGTCAAGGAGCAAGAGAAAGAGGAGGGGCCAAGCAGCCCCTTTATAGTGGGCAGGGCTACCTGCCTATTGCCAGGTAACTCTGGGGAGGAGCATACCTGGCTGTTGCAGGTGGAGTTTAACAGATTACTAACACCCACAATCAGAACCAGAGGTGAATAGTAACCCAAATAACATCTATACTCTCTGTATTATGAGACAAAAATTCTTCCTTAGACCCTTAAGGTAGTACAGGTAGCTTATCTATAGAACCCATCTTCTTGGAAGAAATGGCATGTTCTGAGCTTCGTTTCAATGTAACTATGCTTCCTGTGTACCCATGATTGTATTATGCCGGGAAACCTTTCTCCCGATAATATTCTGTTCAAATATACTGGCAACAAACCACCTAACATTAGACTCCTCAAAGTTTGATACAGGTTGACAAGGTGAATCTGAATCAAGTTTTTATTTTCACTTCTGCAGACCCCTGTCTGCCTTGACATCTGCAGAGACCCCCACAGAGGACCATGTTAGCCAATTACAAACCTCAAATTATTCCATAACTTAATTTTGAAAAGGTTGCAAATTCAAAATCCTATAAATAAAAAGACCTAAAACTGTTCTAGCAGTAATTCAGTCATTAAAAAGAAAGTGCATTATGTACAAATATGACATATAATGATACAATCCATTATTTTTGTATCTTAATTGCATATATATTTCCAATAAAAATATGGGGATTCAGTTTATAATGTGATACATTTTGATTTAATGTCTCAAGTAACTATTTTTCCTTGACTATAACTATCAACATTTGGTTTTGTTTTGTTTTAGAGACAAGATTTCTCTATGTAGCTTTGGCTATCCTGGAACTCTCCAGTTAGAACACACTAACCTCAAACTCACAGAGATCAGGCTGCCTTTGCCTCCCAAGTGCTGGAATTAAAAGTGTGTGTCACTATACCTAGCTAAACTACCTACCTGAAGAGGTTGGCAGATACTCAGTACTGGCAGTGTACCAAAATAGGGTGAAAATCAGAAATGCCTGCGGTTATCTAAATATTCAGTCTATTATGTTGATGAACAAGTGTTTGTATTTATTTATGGCAGCTTGGTTAAATACACACAACTAAATCTGTTCCAGACTGACATCTATTAACTCATTAAATACCCACTGGCTGCTTTTCCCCGTGATAGAAGTGGCTGCAGTCAGGACAGTCCTGAGGTTTTGTGACATTGACCCAAGAAGAAGCAGGTTGCACCATGCAACAGGTGACTGCAGCTATGATTCCTGCTCTGTCTTATGAACATGGAGAACCTTGAAAAGACACTAGGCATATAAGGTATAGTGATCAATAAAGGTACATATAACTATTGCAGGCTTTAGTGAATTGATCCAAGTGTTAATAGTTTTAGTGTGTCACATGTGACCTGTGTTCTCCAGGCAACCAGGGCATGGAGCTGGTTGATGTGGCCTCTCCATCCAGATGAACCTAGGCCTGTGCTCTACCACTTGAAGAAGGTGGAATCTTAGATGAGTTTAATCTCTTCCCTGCATTTTGCTTTATTCAACCCTAAGGAGATGGGTTAGTATAGTATGAACATCAAAGGGTTGATGTGTTAAGGGACAGCCTGGTGCCAGACACATAGAGATGATCGATTTTATTGTTTTGTATTATGTGTTAATTTATATAACACAGTGGAGTCCTGAAGAGCATTTTATCATATTGAATCCTAAAACCAATGCATTCCATCTTATTTTGAAAAGAAGATATTAATTCTTTACACTGCATCATTTTTGTAATACCCAAGTGGGTTTAGAAAGAATATCTGGTTGTGTCTATCCTTCCCTAAAAGACATCTCTGGTTTGAACATGAGCTAGAGCATTCCATTCCCTCTTCCTGAACAAAGAGCATGGATTAACTTGCCGTTATGTGGTGTTGTGCCCTTGAGTTTGTGGGCATGTGGGAAAAAATAGAAAGATACAGATTCTAGACTGTGGCATCTATTAGTTAAGGATTGATCAGGAAGTTTAGTCAACCACTTAACATGAGCTCAGTCAGTTTTTGGCGAATTGACAGTTACAATTAAACCAATCATTAAATGAAGTCTTCTGCTAAAACTAGCTTTATCAGTTTCAGATGTTCACTAGAGGTTTCAGACCATTTAGTTCTATGGTTCAGTTTGACTCAGCTCTTATCTTGATTATGTCAGGTTGAACTCAGCAGCATAATTACATTGGGTTTATGAAGGCTCATTGCTTCCACGTATTTTCACCATCAGCTTCCTAAGTGTTAAACTTGAGGGGCAGAACACAACAAAGTAATATCTAAAATGACGAAGAGGAGGAGTAGACTGCTGTCGCACAGTGCCTTCGGGCAGCACTCAGACACTTTCGTAATTTACCTCCAGCGTAGGCCACTGGGTTTTCTCACTTAAGATTAGAACAGCAAGTGCCTGGCTCTCTAGGCCAGGGCCTCACTTTTAGGCATGTTGTAAGGGAGATTTTAGAAAACAGAAGCTGGATGTACACCCATCCCAGGTTGGAATTCTTAAAAAAAAATTCTCAAATATCATGGAAGGATGTTGTTTCTAAGAATTCAAGATAGGGCATTCATTAGGTCACAAAGATGCTTCAGAAAAGGACAAGAAAATGTGTGTGTGAAGTTATTTGGCAAAACTTTAGTTTTACTAACCATCTTACTCTGAGGAGTATGTATCATCATAATCAAATAGTAAATAATAATTTCTAAATAACAATGCATGTATGTGTCTGGAAAAAAAATCAACCTGCAATTTAAACAGTGAAAATGAGACTTATAAATTCTGATGATCTTGACAAATGTTAGCCTATCAGTAAACGGAAGGCCTGAAGCACTATTGAAAAAGAAAAGGAAAAGAAAAAAGAATTCAAGATAGGGAAGCTAAGCAGGACCACGTTAGTTGTTAGTAACAGACGTGAGTCCCGGGAAGCTTTCTCTCAAGTGTGGTATGTAGGTTACACATATACATGTGCACACAGAACACAGAAAATAGAAAGAAAGTTATTTGGTAATGAAAAAGAACTAGCAGAAGGACAAGGGGAAGTGGAAAGGTAATAGATCATGAACATAGTCATTTGCATGAGATACTTAAGTAAAAATGTCATTATTTAATCCATTTTCCACAGTGAGTATGCATCCATATATCTTTTCAGAAAAATGGTTATATGATCAATAAGTCTTGTATGGACTCTGTAGCCACATTATTCATAATGGGCAAGAAACAGAAATAAACTTAGTGTTATCAACTGAAGAATAGATAAGGACAGTTTGTCACACTGGAATGCTACTCGCCCCTAAAACAACAACAACAAAACCCCACCTAGCTTTCATTTAAGAAGGCCATCTCAAGTACTGCTGCCCAGCAAGCGACCAAGTGGCAATGGAGTGTTTCAAAAGTGGGAAGACAGGATTTAGAAGGTTTCAGCATAAAGAGATGTTCAGAGTTTGAGGAGACAGGTACATTTATTCTTATTTGAACTCACACTGTGTACTCACACAAACATTACTCTGGGACCCATAAATTTTTATGGGCAGTCAAAACATTTTTAAAATTTTTTTGAAAAGTGGAAAATATAAGTAAGTTTAATCTATCTGAACGCATTCCTAATATATTCTCTTATGTGACATTTTATAAATGTATACATTATGAAGTACTAAAAACAGTTATTTCCAAGTGATGAACTTTAGGAAGACATGTTTTCTTATTACATTCCATATTACCATTTTTCTTATTCTAGAAGATTCTATACCCCTAGTCTTTTGTTAATATGGTTTTATTGAGATGGGGCTTGTTATGCCACTGAAGCAAGCTGGCCTCCAACTTACTATATTATAATCCAGGCTGATCTGATCTTGAACTTATGAGTCTCTCGTACAGCCCACACATGTTATACTCTCAACTTACAAAAAATCATTACTATTTATCTTTAGTTATGTGCATGTATGTGTGTCTGTGCAGGTGAGGTATATATATATATATATATGAATGAGAGTAAGTGCCTGCAAAGGGCCAGAGGTGTTACATCTCTCTGGAGCTGGAGTTTCAGGTAGATGAGAGCCACCAGAGTGCTGTGAATTGAACTCAGATCCTCTGCAAAAGCTAAAAATTCTGGAAACCACTCAGCCATGTGTCCAACTCTATCCTCAAATTTTTAAACACCGATCTTGTTATCATTTTGCTTTATTCATTTGAAGGCAAATTCATCACTATATCCAGTGTGCTGCCATAGTATAGACCATGTGGCATGATGACTGGGTCTCTCTCTAAGAGATTTTGGTGTCTCAGACGTTTGTTGTTTGATGTGGAGATGGCTGCTGAGACTTCCCTAGCAGATCCACCCAAGTGCATCTCTGGCCACACAGGAGCTAGTCCTAATGATGAGGCTTTTCTTGCTCTTTGAGGGGAAGGAAAAAAAGATGTTCATGTGCAAGACTGGTGAGAATTTTTAGAACCACTTCTCAAAAGGGAGATCTTGCACCTACAAACTGAGCCAGTCTGAGCTGGGAATGACTGAAACAGAACTGAGAATGCCTTTTCTTTATCTCAAATGCTCTACTATTAGGAGTGATATTCTGGCTGGTTATTAGGAACTTTGGGCCTTGAGGAAAATTCTCCATGAATCTGGAACAAAGAATAGAGTAAGAGCATAGTGTGAATAAATACAGGGCATGCAGATGATTACAGTGTTCTTCTAGTGATCACACCGTTCTCCCCTTTAGCTAGCAAGTCTGATCATTTATCATTTTGTCTCTCTATCTGTCAGTATACCTGCATGGATATACTATGCTCACTTCTCAAGCATAAATCCTGTTCAGAAGTCAGGGGTAGGTAGATTTATTTCAAAAACCAAAGATGCTCCTGCAAGTTGAGGATGACACAGCCAGCCAGATGTGGTGTTGAAGGCATGGAGGGCTCAATGACATTTTCTATTACTTTTCTAGATTGCTGCAATGAAACCTTCCAAATGCTTTCTGACTAGTGATCAGCGACACGACTTACTGGGTCGGCCTTACATGATAACACAGTCTCACAGTCTGGGTGAAGTAATAGTCATTCCATTCTCAAGGTTCTGGGGACAGAGGGTTCGAGAGCAAGGTGGTGGCAGCTCCAGGCTGCAAGGTCTCTGATTCTCCTTGTAGATTGCCACTTCTCCTGTCTGCATGCCTGGTTACTTGTGAAGGCAATAGTCAGGTCAAAGGCCCCATTTTCCTTTAATCGATGACTCCAAGACCTTGTTTCTCAATACAGTCACATGACCGGCTACTGTCCAGGCTGCCATCAGTAACTCTTGGAAATCACAATTCACCCCACAATATACAGCAGCAGCTATTCAGAATGATCTGGAAAAACAAAACAATAAAGCCGCTTACATGCTGTTGCATGTTACAAACAAGGCCATACCCTCTGCCACTGCTGAATAAAGAGAAATCTGAGCTCCCCCTGTCAGTCACCCACAATGACAGATGCTGTTCTTCTTGCCTGGGGCCTTTTGAGACTCCCACTTGTACCTCATATGCATGAGAACACAGCTTGTGCTATAGTGTCAGAGAAGCTTTCTCTATTATTACCTGGGGTTCCTTGTATAGCTCTCAGTCTCTGTGTCTGCCACTTGTCTCCTACGAAGGTAGGCAGACAGCAAGAAGGCATGGGAGACAGAGGAGGCATGGTGCCTTAGGTGGTTGGGAGTTACGCTAGATCCTGAGTTCAGATGACTCGGCAATGGTTTCAGGATTGGTTCTCAAACATGTTTGGGACATGAAAATAAGTGTGGCAACTAACTGACAGGAAATCAGAACTCAAGCAATGTAAAATGCTGAAAGGAGTATGAGACAGTCCTTAAATCCAGGAAAAATTTAAAGGCAGAGAATAAATATGCAATATACTTTTGAAGTTATGCAACAAGTTTGAGTGGTTTGCTTACTTAGACCAGTAGTGTACACACAGTAAATGAGACACAGTCAGCTCAGTTATTATCAGGGGGAACTGTTATTAGAGGGTAAGTGTGCCCTGGCATCCCACTCTGTGAGAAGCAATATGTGCTGTAGTTGCCAGAGAAAACACCCAAGCACCTGGAGAGTGCCGCTGGCATTTGCTCACCACACAAGGAAACGTCCTCAGTGGGGACTGATCTGGCTGTGGCCAAGCAATATATTGACTCTGGCTTTGGTGATATCTTAGAAATAACCTGGAAATTCAAGGTTATCACTTTCATAGCTTAGAGTTAAAAATATCTTTTTAAAACTGCCACTATTGTTTAGTATAGGTTAAAATGTGAGAATTAATAAAACTAAAAATGCCTTAAGTAGGTGCTGTGACATTGATAGAGCAAAGCTATTTGCACACAGCTGGCCAGATTCCAACATTGCATACTCCCTCCTGATCTCCCTGGGATGCTTTCTGGCTCTTATTTTACTCATCTGTAAAATGGGCCAAGGAGTACTATATACTGTTGAGGCGATAGAGGTACTTGTTCTCATAGATAACCACCACTGACACCAAAAATATTAAATACGCATGGTTGTCTCTTCAAAGGAAGAGATGCATAGCCTGTTTTCTATCCTGCAGGCTGGAAGTAGAAGTGGTTAATAACCTGGTAACCTTTGCACTATCTATGTGACCAAGACCACATTAGCTCTTCTTGAAGACCCTTAAGATGCCACATGCAGTCAATCTATAGAATCCATCTCTAGGGAAGAGGTTGCAAAGAGTTTCAATGTAGTCATGCAGAACATTTTACCTTACACAGGACTGATTTAATTATCATGGGGACACTTTTATCAAATTTAGACTTTAATATGCCTAATGTTCTCTGCTCAGTGTCAGACTCTTGAAGTTTGAACCAACACTAGCTATTGAATTGTGTTGAAGTGGATGTTTTTCTTGACTCGAGCAGATCACTATCCTGTGTGTCCTGGTGTTTGCAGATACTGCCCTTCCCCCAACATACATACAATATACTTGGTAGTAAGTGTAAGAACTAAGAACAAAAGAAACAAAGCTTTGTAGTAGGCACAAGGAATGTCTTATAGCGAATACATGAGTCAGTTGTCTTTCTGTATATATCCATGGATTCCTCTGAATATATTTAAGCTTGAAGTCTTGTTGATGGCAAAGTGGTGTAAATGTCAATCTGACTTGTCTCTTTAGAACTGTCCTACAGGCAGCACTTTCCTGAGATCATCTTTCTTTCTATTTTACATTCTGACTAGTGATAGTAGCTGATTCCTCAGACAGTCTGTTAATAGGCAAGGCTGTTTGTGGGATGAAAGGCTGTGACAGAAGACCAGGATCTTTGCTATGTTTTTCCACAGAGAGAATGCAGATGATCCCAAGGAATCTGTGAATGAACCCATCTGACTCCCAGGCACCACTGTATTTCTGACAATCAATGACACTAGTTCAAAAGATAGCTTAGTAATAGCTTAGTCAGCAGGTTTCTGATTGTTCTGTTTTATAGATGCTTAAGAAATATGCTTAAGAGAGAATAAGAGTTTGGTTTGAACCCCAGCGAAAGCTGCAGTGTGCTGCTCAAGGCAGCCTTTTGGGTAAGATCTGGAGATTGGCTTTCATTCAGTGTTTGCATATGTTTAAGAACAAAATGGATGCACTGACTTTTTTTTCTTTTTACCAGTCAGTTGCAGAACATTATCAGACTTGAAAGGAACATATATCATAAAGTTGATTAGCTCACTGCTAGCACTGAACTTGGGGACAGCTTTAGAAAAAACAATTATGACTTTTCTTAGAAATCCCAATCTCAAACTTAGGGCACCCCACAGCAGAATTGCTGTTTGAACTGATCGTTCTCTGGTGCCTCACAGATTATTTTCTTGGCGTTTGAAACTCAGTAGTGTAATATAAATATGGAGGCAGAAAGGAAGAGAGGAAGGAAGGAGGAGAGGGAGAAAGAGGGTGGAGGGAGAGAAATAGAAAGGGAGAAAGGGAAGAAAGAGAATGAAAGAGGAGGTAGGGAGGTAGGGAGGGAGGAGGAGGAGGAAAGAGACAGAGAGAGAGAGAGAGAGAGAGAGAGAGAGAGAGAGAGAGAGAGAGAGGTGGGTGAGAGAGATTTAAGTTATTTGCAACAACTGCTGGTTTCTTTGATGTTAAAGAAGTTCCACCAATATATTATCAAAACATATTCCATTGGAAGTCTTTGTCCATTTTGTAGACTTGAAAGACTCAAAAATCATTTTCTTGAGCTAAAAGAAAAATATTGTAGACCCTGGCTAGGTCTTTGAGTGCATTCTAGATCATCACGTAGCTGTGGGCCAATGTGAACTGCACCACATGGATCTTCCCTTCCTGGGTTCTGTTTCATAACATAGATTTACAGGCGTGTGGGAGTTAAGCTTGCTCCTATATTAGTTTGCTTTTTATTGTTTATTTTTATTACTGTTTATCAAAACAACATGAACAGAAGGATCTTTTTTTTTTTTTTTTTTAGCTTTTTTTTTTTTATTGGATGATTTATTTACATTTCCTATGTTGTCCCCTTACCCCATCCCCCACCACCCCCTCGGAACCTCCAATCCCCTCGCCCCTCCTCCTTCTTCTCTGAGAATGTAACCTCTATCCACACCCCCCCCACTCCCACCTCCCCACCCTCAAAATTCCCACCCCCTGGGGCATCCAGCCTTCATGAGGTCAAGGTTCTCTTCTTCCACCTATGCCCAGCAGGGCCCTCCACTTTTACATATTCAGCTGAAGCCCTGGATCCCCCCCTAAGTGCTCCCAGGCTGGTGGTTTAGACCCTGGGAGCTGTGGTTGGTTGGTATTGTTGCTCTCCTCATGGTGCCACAAACCCTTTCAGCTCCTTCGGTCTTCACTCTAACTCCTCCATTGAGAACCCCATGGTCAGTTCAATGGCTAGTTGTGAGCATCTGCCTCTGAATATGTCTGACTCTTGAAGGCCTCTGAGAAGATATCCATATCAGGCTCTTATCAGCATGCACTTCCTGTCTTCCACATCAGCATCTACCTTTGGTGATTGCACATGGGATAGATACTCAGGTGGGGTGGTCTTGAGACGGCCCCTCCTTCAGTTTCTGTCCCTCACTTTGTCTCCATATTTGCTCCCTTGAGTATTTTGTTGCTCCTTCTAAGAAGGACCGAATCACCCTCACTTGGTCTTCCTTCTTTATGGGCTTCATGTGGCCTGTGAGTTGCATCTTGGGCATTTCAAGGTTCTAGGCTAATATCCAATAATCAGTGAGTGAATACCATGTGTCTTCTTTTGTGATTGGCTTACCTCACTCAGGATGATAATTTCTAGTTCCATCCATTTACCTAGGAACCTCTCGAATTCATTGTTTTTAATAGCTGAGTAATACTCCATTGTGTAAATATACCACATTTTTTGAATCCATTCCTCAGTTGAAGGACATCTGGGTTCTTTCCAGCTCCTGGCTATTATAAATAAGGCTGCTATGAACATAGTTGAGCATATGTCCTTGTTATATGTTCGAGCATCTTCTGGGTATATGCCTAGGAGTGGTATAGCTGGATCCTCGGGTAATGCTATGTCCAATTTTCTGAGGAACCGCCAGACTGATTTCCAAAGTGGTTGCACCATCTTGCAGTCCCACCAACAATGGAGGAGTGTTCCTCTTTCTCCACACCCTCGCCAGCATCTACTATCACCTGAGTTTTTAATCTTAGCCATTCTGACTGGTGTGAGATGGAATCTCAGGGTTGTTTTGATTTGCATTTCCCTGACGACTAAGGATGC